>NC_056725.1:1048047595-1048153005 GCF_019279795.1 Protopterus annectens | reverse complement strand
TGGGGGGCATCCTACCTGGGCTCGCTCACGTACACTACGCACGTGTCTGTGATTCCGGTGCACTCTCATTAATATGTATATGGCGCTACTGCGCCGGATATTCCATGCACCGCCGGCGCAGGCCTTACGCCGGCCTTGCGCCGAGCTTCATGAATCCCGGGGAAAGTCATAATAGATGGTGATTTTAACTATATTTTATCAGACAAAGAGTCTGTTGCAGATAGAAAGCTGAGAATCATATCTTCAGCCAAATGCTTAAAGAAATTTTGTAAATCAAATGAATTTAAAGGATATATATGAGCTAAGGAAAACAAATTCACTTCAATTTATCACTTTTCATAATGATATGGAACACAAACAAATAAAATCTTTGTCTCAGTCTGCTATAATATATCATGTCCATTATCAGACCATAATGCTATAATCTTTAATATTATTTAAAAAAACTGACAATTTACTACATCACAGGAGATTACTAGTGTACATTATTAAAATAAAAAGGATTTAAGGATTAAGTTAAAGAAATCAAATATTTTCTACAAATAAACATGAATGCTGAAGTATCTGACATTGTCCTTTGGGATTCAACATAAGATTTTCTAGTTGCAGCTTTTCTTGTCACCTTAAATATCTGGTGCACATCCTCATGAAGCAAGTGCCTAAAAAGTATCAAAACATAATCATCCAGGTTGTCAATTGCACTTGATCTATACTGGGGTGTGCCATTTACCCCAATGCTGTGCAAGCAGATCTAGACTGTGAGGAAGCTTGTGGTAATTGCCCTTGACCAATTTCATTAAAAAGGAAACCAACTTCGCTTGGGCCAAAGGGGGTTACCACAATAATCTTTGGTAATTATTTCTGAATCTTTAGAGGTACATTGGGAATCATTGGAAAGGGTGGAAATCCATACAGGAACATCTCTAACCATGGGAACAATGGGCATCTGTCTTCCAAGCATGACTGTAAGGATGTCTTGAACCAAATTTTTTTAGTTGTCTGTTTTGAAATGAGGTGAACAGATCTACTTGAGGTGTTGCCCACATCTGGATCAAACCGTGGAAGACTGCTAAGTGGAGCTTCTACTCTGGAAGGTCAATCCAGGATCTGCTTACTTTGTCTGCAACTATGTTTTACTCTGACAAAATTTACTAGGCCTGAAGAGCCAGAGAATTATGTATATCTAGCTCTCAGACCATCATTATCACCCAGAAAAGAGGGTATGACCTTGTACCCCCTTGCCTGTTCAGGTACCACATCATGATAGTGCTATCTGTGATTGCTAGAAGAGGACCTGGAATCCATAAGAGGTGAAGAACTTTTAAGGCATGAATCACTGCCAACATCTCTTTTATGTTTATCTGTATTGCTATTCTGAGGACCCCACAAGCCTTGTACTTGAAATCTCATGGAAACTGCTCCCTGTGCAAAATCTGAAAAATCTGCCTTCACAGATTGGAGTAGGATCTGAAAAGAAAAATAGAGTCCTAGATTCAGAGATAGCTGACCCCTTCACCACTGCAGTTTCTGTTTCACAAATTCCAGTATCAATACCTGGAAATTCAAGGGGTGAATGTGCTGGGTCCAATAATTCGTCAAGTACCACTGACTTTTTCTCATGTGTAGTCTGGCTAGTAGTGTCGTGAGGATCATTGATGCCATGAGGCTTAGAATTCTGAGGAACTCTCTTGCTGTTGGAAACATCTAGAAGAGAAAATTCCAAGAAAATGAGCTGATAAGTCAGAACATTCTCTTTTTGCAGGAAAACCATTCATTTTACTGTGTCTGCCCAACACCCAAGGAAAACAATTCAGTAAGAGAGTGTGAGGAAGGTTCAATTAGAAACACAGGCAGGAAAGGAGAGATGCAACCTTGTCTAAGTACCTACCTATGAACCTATAAATAGGAAATACACCCCAGGGATCACTTCTGTGTCTCTGCTCATCAGTGGCACAGGAAAATAACATTCTTGAGTGGCATAAGCCAGGGAACCTTGTTGGCTAGGCTTGCATAGGCCCTTGGGCTGATAGCCTAGTACCTACCTATGAACCTATGAACTTATAAGGACTCCAAGCACCTGGATACAGAATCTACACCAATCAGCAAGTTGTCTAAACAAGAGAAAATGTGGATGCCTAGGGTTCTGCAACAGGCAACCACTGGGGACAGACAATTTGTAAACACTTGAGAAGCATCTTTAAGTTATGAATTACCCAAAATGTAATGCATAAAATTGATAATGTTTGCCCTTTTTCCTGAAATTGGGAACAATGAGAATACGCTGATAATCGTTCTTCATATATACAATCACTATCACCATGAAACAGTGGTCGGGAAGCAATGCTAGGACTGACTGTAAGGTGAGAATTTTTAATTTTTTAATTTTTACAATGGTGTTTAGAAAGGACAAATCTAGAATGGGTCTCCAGGAGGGCTTCTTTTTGGTACAAAAAAAGATTCTAGAGTAAAATCTTTCATGTTTGTGTATCACAGGTATGGTTCTATGACCCCTGCTTTTACCATGTGATGAAGCACTGGAGGAAACAACTCCATCTGGTTTGGTGGGTGTGGGATAATTCCTCTGAAGGAAGGAGGATCTTCTATACACTGCTAAGTGCATCCTCTTTGAATTATTCTCAGAATCCATTTGTCTGAGACTATTTGCACCCAGTCTGCAGGGTTGAGAAAGAGCCTAGCGGAAGGAGGAAGAGAAGAAAGGGCAGAAACAGGGGGTAGGAGGACTCTGTGACTCAGCATAGTCATTTCTTTCCGGGGAGTTAATCCTATTTTGGAAAGGAGCCCCTCTTGTTTGGTTTCAAAGAATTATCCTCAGCAATTTCTATTGTATCCCTGACTTTTGTTATGATTTTCATTTGTCCTGACCCTTGAAGGAAAACATCTTGTTTGGAGAGAACTTGGGTGCATGAACATCCCAGATACACCATGCACTAAGCTGCCCCTATAATTCCACTGTTTGAAAATCTATGCAACAGAAGGCCCAAACACCAATTCATAACTTAAAGGTGCATTCAAAATTCTGACCTTTAAATCATCAGAGAAGTTCTGATTACATGACCAAGCATATTGTCTTAAAACAACAAAAGAAATAGCATTTCTTGAGACCGTATCGGCACATTCAAGTGCATCTCTGAAACCATGTTTTGAAACCTTAGTCAAATTAGAAAAAAAATCATTCAAATAAGACTTTTGCCCTGCAGATAAGGATATAGCAAACGTATTCAGCTTAGTAGAAAAAGGCATGGTTTTCATTGAAATTCTAAACATTTTCCTTCTTTATAAGGGAGCACTGGATTAGATAAAGCCATGTACTTCTTAGTTGAGCAGGCAGCTGGGAAGGCCGTAGCTGCATCAGCATTCAAATGAGAAAAGAGACCTCTCATATCTGAGCAGACCCTATATTTTCTCTGCATCTTTTTAGGGACAGATGGAATAGATACTGGTGTTCTGCATGCAGCTTTATCAACATCTTCCAAGGCCAGTAAGAAAGGAGGATAGCCACAGAACTGGATGTCTCACCCTCTGTAAGGTCATATACTTTTCCTAGCTCTGACATAGTTCCTGAATGCTCACAAGCAAAAACATCACTAAATTTAGCAATCATCTGAAATAAAAAAGTGAACATTGTTTGGACTTAAGCTCAGGTTTACCTTCCAAAGAATCAGAATGACTGGACAGAGTGTCAACTACTTGACTAGCTTCCTTATCATTCTGAAAAACAACAGAAAATATCTAGCCAGACTAGCACTAGAGCCATGGATGGGAACACAACCACAAGATTTAGCTGCCTACAGAACACACTTAGCCAAGGAAACCATATCACCCATATAAGCAACTATAATCTGATTATCAGATGTATGGCAAAGCTTCTGTTTCTTTTCTTTCAAATTTCACAACTAGATAAAATATCTGGGGACAGAATATTATGTCTAGCAAGAGGTGACTTATTATAGACTACTCCTAAATCTAAAGGATTTAGTTCTCCCATACATGTGCCAGGTACTGGAACAGCCCCTGAGGATGTGTCTAACTACCGTTCATAAGTGGCTGGCAAAGCTACACTAGAGGGAGACAGAACAAAAGATAAGTGGTCTGTGGGCTGAGCAGTAGCCCCAATTGAGTCACTGACTGTAGGCTGAGGCCTATTGGTATTTTGTTTTTTGATTTTTTTTTCCTTTTTATGTGCAACTAGATTTGATGTGGGGGTACAAGAGTGGGTGGGGGTGTACAAGAATTAGGATCCATCAAGTCATGGAAGAGAACACCTGCCAGAATAATAAACTGACAGTACTGGATAATGTATCACAATAAGAACCTAACATTTCTAGTAACAAGTATGTTTCTAGACAATTAAACTCTGCTATACTGTGCAGTCAGTTATCAGAAAAACAGTTTCAAATGTGTTCAGAATTATTTTACAACTGACAGAAGATAAAGAATTTCCAGTACACAAAGTCCAAACATAAAAGCAACCAGTGTGCCAAATCAGTGTTAAAAATTTGCTCCACACACTTTAACCATATTAAATTGCCATAAAAAATTGTTTAATAGCAATTTTACCGCAACATAAAATTCTGCATGGATGGCAGGTGCCAAGGCTCAAAATAGTAAGAGCAGTCACAAAAAAGCCAGCACCCAGCTGGAAATGGAAATGCTTAATGTGTGGCAACACAGAACATAAAGAAAAAAACGCTTTCGGCCCAATGGCCTTTTTCAATGTATAATTCAGTCTGTGGTCAACCACTTGATTTTATATAAAGCCAAAAAACATTAAATAATCATTAATTAAACAATTATAAGTGTTCATTTACACCTGGTGGAAATAATCCCCCTAGTTTCACAATCCATGATTTTTCTTTTTTATTTAACAACTTATGCCAACCTGTTTTGAAAGATCTATGGCCCATAATCCTATCAATAATGATAAATTTAAAAGTAGCTGTCTTATGTGAAATAGTATGTTTATACAAAGCGTTGAGCAAATATTTATTTCTAATGTTACTGAGATGTGCTGAGATATGAAATTTAATGGGTCTAGAAGTTTGGACAACATAAAAAGCTGAACACGAACAAATTGCAAGGTAAATGGCCCAATCGCTGCTGCAATTAGCAAAGACATTAATAGAAAAAAAATTTGGAGTGTTTTTACTGGAAAATTCCTTTGTTTGAAAAATATGTTTGCAAAATGAGCAGTGTCCACAAGGGTAACATCCCACAACTTTCACCCCATCTAGTGTAGCCTGTATAGAATGTTCCATTGGTGTATAGCATTTATTATGGCTAAAATGACTCCCCAAAGTTTGGCCTTTACAAAATGAACATTTATCCCCTAACATGTCACATAATTTGTGATCAGCCAAAAGAATGTCCCAGTGTTGTTGCACTATGTCCAGAAATTCATGGGCATTCGTTCCATAAGTGGTGGTGAACCTGACTTTATTTTCCCTCTGAAACTGATGTTTCTTATATATAAGTAAATCATTACTGGAGAGTTGTTGAACCTCCCTGCTAGTCTGAAATACCTTGGCCATGGGATACCCACATTCACTGAAGCAATTGATTAAATCTTGATCAAAATATTTATAGTTCTCAGTGTTAGAACAGATCCTATGTATCCTCATAAACTGTGACTTGGGAATGTTAGTAATGATGTGTTTAGTATGACACCTGGAGGCATGTAATAATGTATTTGAATGATGGAGTTTTCTATATATGAACTGGATAAGGTACCATCAAGTTGTTTATGTATGGTTACATCCAGAAAAGAAATAGATTTCACATCATAATTAACTGTAAACTTTATACCTCATTTATTTTCATTCAAATACTGGACAAATTCTTGTAGATATATAATGTCCGATTTCCACACCATCCAGCAGTCATCCAAAAACCTCCACCAGATGTTTATTTCCTCAAGAAAAAATATTATGATTACTGTCATAAATGACAATCTGCTCGAGATAACCCATGAACAAATCAGCATATATGTGTGCAATAGCTGTACCTTTCAACTGTAGATAACATTTGTTGTTGAGCTAGAATATATTTTTGAACAGGACATGCTCTGCCAAACACACAAGGAAGGTATTGAATCCTGGACTATATAAAGACATTTTGTTCAACCAATATTCCAGGGCACATAATCTTGCCCAAAGTGGAATGCTGGTATAGAGAGATGTGATGTCCAGGGTGCACACAAATGTATAAATGCTGAAAAAAAATCCAACGTTTGCAATATTTTATCAAAAGATGAAAAAAGAAGCTGAGTAACAGTTAAAACAGGCCTGTGGTGACTAACAACACAAATGCACTCTGCACTTCTGAGCTTAATAATGAAAACTTACTCAGAAACGGTAAAAACAAACATTTGTCAGAGATAGAAGCCACAGAAATGCTGCTACAATCAGAAATTCCCACATGGATCACTGTAAACACTGACAGAAATAAAATATTAAAATTAATATTTCAAATAAACATAAAAGTAAAAAAAAGAATAATAAATCTAATATTAAAATGAGGGAAGGGGTTCCCAAATGTGGCTTTTCTGAGTACTAAACTGGAAAAATCTGCACTTGATCCTGTAAAAGCTTTTTTCTTTGGATGACCAAAAAAGACTGGACTCTCACTTTCTGTGACAGCTGAAGGCTTCCCACTCAGCATATTTTTCAGCAAATCAGCTGTCACAGGAAGAGAGAGAGTGAAGTGAGTCTGAGCTTTTGAAAGCTGACCAGTACCAGGCTACCTTAGCAGATAACTCAAATGAGAATGACGGTCATCCATAGTTTGATGAAACACACAGGTCCAATTGCTTACTGATGAGTGCCAACCAAATGCTGTTCTCCTGTGATTCATTTGAACAGGTCTATGCCAAGAATAAACAGATCTATGTCCAGTTAAACTGTTCCTGTACTGACAAAACAACTATCATAACTGAACGTTCAAGACAAGGGTGATATTTTGAGATTGAATATATATGCTGTATTGACAGTCTCTGCTGTCCAACCAAACCAGGTGAGTGTGACTGTTCCTGTTCCTAATCCTGTTGACCCTATTTTGTATAGTGATGTAAAAATACTAATTCTTACTGTAATAGTCTGCATCAACGTTTTTCTTCCACAGGTTTAAATTCTGCATCTAGTTCTAGTTCCAGCAATATTTGAATGACCAGAAGTGGTTGCAAAACTCAAATGCCAAACTGTTTTCATTTGCATTTTCAAATGTTTCATAAATATTCACATTACTTGTATTTATTAACAATATGCATTTGCAGGGCCAATCCAGAGTGATAAGTATGGTGTGTCAGTTGTGCAGATTTGCATTTTGTAAATAAAATAATTTTTTCCTCTTTAAGTGGGAAGATGTGATGATAAGTGGAACAAAGTTGCTGAAGGCTTATGTATTTATGGTGAATTTGTATTATAGGTATTACCACTTTAAAGCTATCATAATACATTGCCATTTTAGAGTGCATGTATTTTATAATGCATTACATTTCTAAGCCTAAGGGAAGTGTATTCAAGATGAATGAAGTATTAATTTTAATTCTGTTGAGCAGCCATTTTATACAGAATAAAAGTTACCAGTTTTAATAAAATGATGGTGTATCCTGAAATTTCTAAGACTATCAATGAATGTAACTCAGCGACAATTGGTGTGCAACCTGACACTCATCTAATCAAATGTCTTGCTATGGACTAGCTTCACTCAAGACTGTCATTTTCTCCCAGCCGGAGACCTCTGTGTCCTACTTACAGCTACAGGAACACAGTAACATAAATGGAAGTTATGTACTTACTATAATGCTGGATGCATATTATCCCTCTTCATCCACCTTGATTGATGGGTAACCCTTGTGGTGGATCAGACCCAGCAACTTTTTCAGTACAAAGCTCACTCTAGTGCTCAAACTTCTCCCTTCCCTCTCCCATAATGCACTGGTGTTCTTGTGCTTCCTCAGATTGAGTTTGCCCCTAACAGCAAGAAACACTGAGACAGTTGTGCTAAGGAAGAACTAGAGACCAGGCTTTGAGTTTAGGCCTGCAAAATCTGTTCAGATTTATGGAGGGTGACAATCTGGAAGGAGGATGGTGGGAGGGTTGCTGGAGAAGATCAAGTGAGGCAATTAAGATCAAGTGTTGCAGTAAGTGCATAACTTTCGCATCCTATATTGTCCCCTCTGTCTGACTTGAATGGTGGGACAGAATCTCCAGCAACTTGCATTCCTGGGTGGCATCACAACAGGATGCTCTTTAAGATGGTAGAGCCAAAGGATGATCCAGATTTAGAAATAATATACAATCCATAGTGTTTATGAAGGTATGCATTGTTGACCAGGTTGCTTCAGCATGAATGTCATCAATAGAGAAGTTTCTGAAGAAGGCCATGAAAGTAGCAATTCCATCCATTGATGCACAACTCCTTTTCCCATTTTTGCACAAGAGGTCGGGGTGTCACTTCAAAAGTGACAATCATCTAGAGCTAAGGTTTACACCACTGGGTGGTTAGCCCTGCATTTGACAATAGAGTTGAGATATTGATTGTTGATGGAGTAAATGTGCACACTCCAGTCTTAGAGCCATATGAACTGAGTAAATCTGGACACCTCAGATCCCAGTTTAGCAAACTTATGGCACTCTTTTGTGTGAGGCAGATAAAAATGAAGCTGTCTATGAACATCTGATGTGTGGAGCAGAAATGTGCCTTTGTTGGAATGATTAGGAAAAAAGACTGTAATGCAAATATTCTGGTTCAAGGTTGATTCAGATATGATCTTAGGTAAAAAGGAAGGGATGGATCTGAAAGAAACTCTGTCTTTATGGAAAACTAATTATGAGGGGGTTGCAGAAGATAGACAGAGAGAGAGAATAGTTCTGATATCCTTCTTGCTGAGGTAAGAACAACAAAATCAAACTTTTCCATGATATGCGTTTCAGATTACAGGAAGAGGGAGGTTCATAGTGAGCTCTGGTAAGAGCCTGTAAAACTAAATTCAAATTCCATGACAGAGAGGGGTTATTGATGTGGATGTCTAAGAAGAAAAATCCCTTTTAGGAAGACACAACCAAGGATGAACCTGTTCTTACCAGATCAGTATTTAAGTATTACAGTTAAAGCTACTTAGAGCGACCACAGTTGTGCCTGAGCAAGTTTGTTGCTGTATTTATAGGTTCAAATGTACATAAGTAATTACTAGACAATCAGACTGCAAACCATTACAGACCTAGCCAAAAACCCTATTCAAAAGTTCCCTCTAGTCTCAAGGAGTACAAGACAAGCTAGACTGGGAGAGAATTATCGAAGTTTGCCTTGAAGGTGACAAGGGTGCTAATCTGCTTGACATATAGTAGAAGTTTGTTCTAGAGATGAGGGATACAATAAGGTATTAATATATATCATGCCAAAATGTCTTTTTTATCTGCTGATCAAGGTTCAATTCTTTTCACTGTGTATTTTTGGCAGTGTTAGCTCTACAAAAGAATAGGAGGTCAAATAAGGTTGGATCTTTCATGGCTCCAAAGGATAGACACAGATATCCATGCAGGAGTCTGTAAGAGACTGAGTACAGAAAAGGTGCTGCCAGACTCTCCTGATAATTAAGATTTTTCAGGCCACTCATCTTGTTAGTTATGAATCTCTGTCACTGGCCTCTCACATTGTATGATATGTTTAGACAAATACATGCCAAAAGGTACATTATATTCAATATTATGTCTGCTAAGATATGACCAGAGGAGAATTAAGACTTTTTATCATCTAGTGGAGATGCCTTTGGAAATTAGATGAGCCATATAAATGGCTTTCTGCACTACTGTGGAGACATGATGGTCAAATGATTAGGAGTTGTCAACAAGAGTGCCTAGATCCCTATCAGCATTGTCTAATTAGTGGGATGCATCCCCTATAAGGTAAGTGAAACTGCTTTCTTTACCAAATTAACTCTGCTAAACGTTTCTTACATTTAATTTGAGACCATTGTCCTTACACCAGTTCTACTCTTATTGACTGTATTTTTACTCACTGGCATTGCCACAACTTACATTGACAATACTGATATGCAGTACATTAAACTACACAGAGTCGATGTGTGCAACACTAATCTACAGAGAGCAACAAAAATGACATGCATATATTTAAAGAAATTATTGTTCAACATGGGCATTACACATGCAGGATGCATTGTTATTTGATACCAAGAGCTTCTGAAATCAGGCAACGACAAGAAAATCTGTTATTATTAGACTGGTTCTCAGGAAGAGAGTAGAATTGTGGTTGAGATAATCTAAGCAGCATTTCTGTGAGAGGCACTGCTTATATATTATTTAAGAGTTTATTTTAAAGTTCTGAAATTGCAAATGCTTATACTTTGAGCCATGTTGCTATGAGAGGTACTGTAAATATACAGAACGTTTCAACATCTGTTAAGTATATCACCTTTAATTTTTTCTGCACCATTAGTTTATATTAACAGCAGTGCTGTTCATGTTGTTTGATGCTTGATGATGCACTGAAGTGCATATTTAACATTTGTTAGATTTCAGCAGGGAACAATTCTGAAGTCACTTTATGCAGAAAGATTGATAGTGATGTTAATTAACTACTGCAGTGTTATGGTACAACTGTCAAAATTAATAAAACAGACTTTAATTCAGTTTATGGTCACTTAATATGGAATTTCAGTTTTTTTAAAACAATGCAAATAACTGTTGTGAGTGGAGTGTGATTTTGATTCAGAGAAATAACAACAAAAAGCAATTTGCTGCTATAGCCATCATGCCATCATCAGAATAAGAAGTGTCCACTATATATAGCTTTGACAAGGAGGGACAAAATCAGTGTGTCATCCAGAGTATGAGATTGCCTTGGCCTAGCTTTGATTGACGGCTTCCACTGGTTCTGGTTTCTGCAATTTAATTTTTCAGATACCCTTATAAATCCCCTGTAGCTCATGTATTGATTTGCTCGCCAGGTGAGTGAGCTAAGCCAGGAAGGACTGAAACTATGATACTGGTATAAAAGAGATAAAACAAGAAATGCTACATGATTATAAAAAGAAATATTAGTGACAAGATGTACAACATGGAAACAAACAAGTCAATGAACATTAGGTAAAATTTCACCACTGACAGGAAAGGTGGTTTACAAATAAAGCTCAGTTGCTCAAGTATATTCACACTACAAATATTTGTTTCAATAACAGAATGATTAATGCAGGAATTCATTATATATGAAATGCCTGAAAGGGGGTGTCAGATCCTTGGGCTGATTTTTTAGCAGCCAGCACCTGCAGGGGAGTGCAGGTACAATCCTGCCATGGTCACTAGAAGGAAGAGTAACATAACAAACAGAACACGACACACATTACTCAATTCTATTCTGGTGCCCAGGAAGGAGCAGAAAGAGCTAGAATATCAACAGATGTTCTTGGGGAAGTCTGAAGGATACTAAACACCTAAAGCAACCTTTAATATAATGCACAGAGGTAAGTATAAATGGTGCAATTCACAAAAATAATATGAAATATCCATAATCATCAGGCTAAGGATCACAAAAGTCAGCTGTCAACACTTATTGGGTTCAACTGCATTTATAGTGAAAGACAAACACACAGACAACATAAAGCATGCCACTGGTGCTTCATTAAATATATATAATGGCAATCAGACCCTTAACATGTGCAGGATGACGAATTGGAGGGAGGGAGTATGTATTATAACCATCTTATTATTTGAACCTCTATTGTTATAGGGAGTGTACTCACACTATTGTGTATTACAATGATCTTATTATTTGAACCCCTATTGTTATATGGAGTGTACTCACTCAATTGTGTATGTTCATCATGAGAATCATTGCTGTGGGAATTCATTATCTTAAGTATTCTGTCTGTATCCTAAATCATTTTCCCCAGAACACTGTCTTCAGACTCAGTGATGATAGTCTTTAAATTCGTATCCTTATAAGAAATATGTAGGTACTAAACCACAAAAAGCACCATTGCTGATGCCATCCTCTTGCCTGATTTAAACATAGCTATAACTAAGTCTTTACCTTCCTACATGCTTCTTCTAGGCATCTCCTGGTTACAGTTTGCAAGATTCTTAGATTCTTCTGGACTCAAACTTCACGTTTGCCCCACTTCTACATCTCAATAGCTTAGTCCCTCCATCACATCTCTCCCCAAACAGCCCTTCATCATCTGTGTGCCTTTGTGAGTGGTTGTATATTATGGTAAAGTAAAGATTAGGTAAGAGGATAGATTTAGTGGCACATGTGTGTGTCAGCCTGTCTTGTTTAGTGGTAGTGTTACAGAATTTTTTAAGATAAGGTATAGTGTTAGGGTAAGGGGAAGGTTTAGTCTTAGGGTTAGCACATATTACTATGGTGGGGCTGGGGTGTGAAACACCTGCAATGCCAGCATCAGAAACATCAATGAGGTTGGAACACTTGATGGGAGAGCTACAGAGCCATGGACACTAATTCAATCAATGCCCCCAGAAGCTTTACAAACCATGACATTGACCTCAGCTCTAGCATCAACATCAGTGTTGAGGGGGCTCATACCAGTATCCTCAAATATGAAGCCAAAGATGAAGAGACTGGTGAAGAAAGTTTCTGAGCTGAGCATGGAGTAAACATAGCAGAAGCACCCATATCCTGAACACAAGAAGTAGGGAAAGTGGCAACAAAAAGTATTTTTTTTTACCCTGAACAGTACCACCACAAACTTGTAATAATTTATTTCAGGAACATGGGGCAGGGGCAATCTCTAGACGGAGCAGGTTTGGAGGATACAATATGCAAAATCTCTTTCTTAGCCATACTATATAAATGAAACTCAGTTTGGAACATCGCAGTAAATATTTCTTATGTTGCTAAAGGTGTAGTTACCACAGTTAAGAGGAACAGTCCTACTGTTCAAAGGCAGCTAGTTGCTTTGTAGCAGGATTATGGCTCAGCTACAAGAAGATCTCAGTTCCGTAAAAAGTGTCACTTTCCACCAATTAAGCTACCCAGTCATTTCACTGCTTTTCATGACAACCCAGATGGGAAGTGAGAGTTGGTGGGAGATTTGCTCTGCAGACCCCAGGGAAAAGACTCCGTCCTCTGAAAGTACTTTTTGGAGAAGAATCAAATTTAGATCCAGTAACCCGAACGGCCACTTTTTGGAATCACATCATCTATTGTTTTATGTTTAGAGTAAGAAACTGAAGATGAAGGAGTCTTTATGCTTTGAGGGACTTGTGAGCCTTCATTGTTTATGAGAGGGAGGTTCAACAAAACCTGGTTGACTTAATGACATAAGGACAGAAGGCCTTTGTCCTACCTGGCCAAAGACAGATTTCTTCATCATAAATAACCGCTAACGACTGTTGCATTTTTTTTTATCAGTGATGGAGTTAACTGTCAGCATATAGGATATTAAATGTTCTGTGACCCACCCCAGGTATAAATGCAACTCTGGTACTTATCCTGCAGTAGAATCTTACTTTCACTGCCATAAATGCAGAATAAGCAATCACATTTATTGCTCACACAAAAGCCCAAAGACCAGAAAAATGTAGGGGAGAGGGTCCTAGAATAAGGACAAAGGGTCTTACTTTAAAGGGTTTTAAGCTTTCTGCACAGTGATTATTTATTTATGCATATATGGGGAACAGCAAACATGCTAAAAATAGGCAAGCCTGCTTGAGCAACAGAAATAAAAGTAGAAAGTATTCCATTAAAACTTCAAAATGTATAACTAATAGACAAGTAGAAGAAAGAAAGTAATGAATAAAGCAAGGCAAGACAGTGTTACTCTGAATATAACACTTATAACACTTAAATTGTTAGCCTGTGGCTACTTATTATTATGGAAAGCTGAAGCAGGGAACGACAGATCTGGACAAGAATGACAACATGGTGCATTAGTGGATAGGGATAGGGACTATGGTAGCCAGGGAAAGTTGTATATGATGAGCAGTCCTGAAATCTGTGGCCTCAGTCCTGCTCTTAATTAAGATCTGCCTGCTTTTACCAAATATGTGGACTGACAGATAAGTAGGTAGATAGACAGACAGATAGATTGATAGAAACATACATACATACATGCATACATACATACATACATACATGCAAAGGAGTGAAATAAAAGCATATATCCTAGTTAAATTACCATATATTTTGTTTATGTATACTCTGTCAGCTTCATCACCTACTTTCATTTCAGCACAGCAAACTCTATTGTACAAAGGAAAAAAAGTCCTGCTGGTGACTCAGATGACCCCTGATCAATTAGAGACTCAGGAGTTTGAAAAGCAAGCTGGGAAGGGTGAGAATTAGTGGTCAGTGATGACTTGCCCATTCAAGGAGAAGGGAGTTAGACTGGCCTGTTAGCACTTAGTGGAAAAATGAAAGTTAAGTACTTACCATAACGCTAGATCTGTGTTGTCTTGTTTTCATCCAGTTCAATCTCTGGATTATATCAGAAGCTATGGTTCTAGGGTTCTGACTCTTCCCCTACTCAGAATTCCCTCAAACTTCCTCAGATCAAGTTTGTCTACTCACTACCAGTACATTATTCAGTAATCAACATAAACAGGCAAGCCTCTAGTGAGGGCTAAAGAAAGGGAAGAATATAGAAACCAAGCTGTTCAAGGACAAGATTTCTGGAGAAGCCCATACAGGCCGAAGGAGTACCAGATGACAATTTAGGAAGTGGGGTGGTGGGAGGGATGGATGTTGACCCAAACAAAATTAAGACAGCATGGTTCGACCATTATGGTAAATACCGAACTTTCCTATCCAATATTATCTGGTTTCATCAAATTCAACCTTTGGGACAGATTCCCATGCTACCAAAAACACCCGTGTGACATCAAAGAATGATATTTCTGAGAATGGTGGCACTAAAGGATATAAGGGACCTGGACTGTACATTCAGCTTTTAGAGAGGCACAAATGTGTGAACAGTCGAGCAAGTTGCTGCAGTACAAATTACGTCAATAGGAACTCTGCTTAGAAAGGCAGTAGAGGTATCTACCGCCTTTGTAGAATGAGCCATTATTTTTTTTAAGAAAAGACAGACCCAGCTTTTAATAAACAAACAGAATCAGAGCCACCTTGACATAGTGACTTTTGATACACTTTGACCAACATTCACTTTAAAGAAAGCAACAGCCAGCTGATCAGATTTTCTAATGTGTTTAGACCAGTGCAAATAAAATCTGAGTTGTCTACGAACATCCAGTAGGTGATAAAGTATAGTGTCCCTTAATAGAATATTCGAAAAGAATATCAGCAGGTTGGTAGTCTGGTTACATTTCACTTTGGATGCCAAATGTGGGAGGAAATTGGGATTTGTTCTAAAAGATATCCTGTCCTTATGGAAGATTATATGGGGTTTACAGGGTAATGATAGCAACTATGTGATCCTCTTTGCAGACGTAACAGCTACCAGAAAGATGTTTTTCTAAGAAATCTATTTTAGAACCACCATGGCAACGGATTTGAAAGGAGCCTGAGTTAAGGCCTGCAGTACAATTGTAATATCTCGTTGAGGAACTGGATCCCTAATGGAAGGCCTCAACAGAAAAATTCACTTTAGAAAGGCACTTGAACTCTTTAGGGAAGCAATGGGAGTTTGGTAGTGTACAATGTGGAACTTGGAAATGCCTGCTAGCTGATTGTTGAAAAACTGGAACCTTTTTGGAAATTTTCTGACAGAAAGTCTAGGATAGATGAAAGAGGAACTGAAAAGAGAGCTAGTCCCTTAGAAGACACTAAATAATAAACCTTTTCTACTTGCTGAGATAAATCTTTCTAGTATGTGGATTTTGTGAGGCTGTCAAGATATGAAGCACTGAAGACTACAGCCTGGCATCTCTGGCCATTGTTAGAATTTAAGGGGCCAAGCAATTAGCTACTAGGCCTTTAGATCTAAGTGAGGCTGCCCAGATGGGTATGACCCAGAATATCTGGATAGGAGCCCAACATCCTGGCAGATGTAGCAGATAAGTCCAGAGGAAAACGAACCAAACTTACCAGCCAAAAGGTCGCAATGAAGATTACCTTATCTATGCAGCTTCTGGCTTTTCAAATAAAGTTTATGAGAGGTTTGGGGGAAAGGCATTCAGAAAACCCATGGGACAGTTATGGACTAGAGCATCTTCAGTGATTGACTCTGTAGAGAGATCAGGGAAAATAAACTGCTGCGCTTGTTTAGGTATGAAGCAAAAAAAAAAAATGATAGCAGGGTTGGCCCAGTGACTGAAGATATGCATCTCCACTGCGTGATTGATGGACCACTCATGAGACAGAAGAATGGACCTGCTCAGCTTGTCTGCTAGAACACTGGAAGTCCCTAGAATGTGCATTACTATGAGAAAGCAATGGGAAAAAAAATCACCCACAGCTACATTTCATTCCTTACTGGTAAAGTGGGTACGAAGTGAGATCCCCCTGCTTGTGGATGCACCAGACTACCAGCATGTTGTCCATCTGGATAGAAATCACACCCATGGGAATGGAGTCCTGAAAGATCTGCAATGTAAGGAGAACTGATCTCATCTCCATGGTATTGGTGTGAAGATTGGCTCCATGGGAGAGCATGAACTTTGGACTGTCTTCCCTTGGAAGTACCCTCCCACCCCAGAAGTGAAGCACCTGTGGTTACTGTAGCTATAGGAGGTGACCATCCAAAACTGCTGAGGAGGTCAACCATGAACTGGTATGTATCTTGCAGATGGTGTCAGATGGATTTGAGCATATAATGGGGATGACATTAGCGACTATTGAATTGCCAAGGTCCACTGAAAAACTTTCATATAATATCTTGATAGGGGAATTAGTGTGATCACTGAGGCCATTAGCCTTAGCAGCTGGAGAATACATTTTTCTGGAGGAGAGGGGTGTTAAAGAACCTGAACAAATGCCTGACATATAAATTATATCTGGGGGTCAGGGAGTTTCACAATTTGACTGATCATGTCCAGGGGTCATGCAATGATACTATCTGTTGTGTAGGTGTCAGCTGATTCTTTGCTTGGTTGACTGTAATCTAATCCCAAATTGCTGTATAAGTTGGAGCAAGAAGTCCCTTTGTTTAACCAGAAGATCCCTGGTTAGAGTGGTAAGGAGACAGTCATCTAAATATGGGAACATATGGAAAACCAGCAATCTGAGCTATGATGCTACCACTGCCATGCATTTGGTAAATTCCCAGGAGGGATTGTGGTGAGACAAAAGTGCAGTGTGCTGAACTGGGAATGACTGGCTTCCAGATGGAAATGGAGAAATCTCCTGGATTGGCTCACCATCTTGATATAATGTGATATTAGGTAAGATGGAGATCTGTGGAGTACATCCAGTTGTCCTTTTTCAAAAGAGGCAGAATGGACTGAACTGTAACCATCTAAAATTTTGACTGTTTCACAAACTGATTGATGTGGCTTAGGTCCAAGATTGGGCTGATGTCCTCTGTTTTCTTTGGAACTAAAAAGAACCTGGAATAGACTCCAGATCCAAACTGGTGTTGGGGGACCTACTGCACGACTGTTTTTTTCTAACAGCTTATTTATTTCTGCTGCTGCAGATTCCATCTGATTGGGTGACACATCTGGAATCCTGCTGTTTTTTTCTGAGAATGGAAGAGAAAAGAAATAATGAAACTTTAAATGATTACCCTCAGCACTTTTTAATTTCTCCAAGACGTTTGGGTTTCTAATACCATGGTGGGGATGGACCCCATTCCTAAGTCAAAGTATGATTCAAGTTCATGAAATTAGCATTGTTTCAGTCTTTGATGTTTGTCAGATGTGTTCTTCACAGCACCTGCAATGTGCCCAGTAATGACTCTTTCTGTAATTCATACAGAGTTACATGTATCAGTAACATATATAAGTATGATTATTTTTTATAAGACACATTGCTCCTACTACTATTGGAATTATCTGGGTATCCTTCTTCCACACTGCCCTTGTTTCTGTCTGCAAATCCTGGTATTTTATGACATTGTGTCTCTCTGTATATAAGACATTGTAGTTACTGGGTATAGCAATTTTAATGATCAATGCTACTTTTGTCTTCTTTTCAAGGACTACTATATCTGGTTTTCTCACATCTATTTTTGAGCTGTTGGTAATGGATGATCCCATGTGATATAAACTTCATCATTTTTTGTAATGCTTTGTGGTTCATGTTTCCAGTGTTTTTCATCTACTTCAATATTATAATGGTTGCATAATCCCCAATGCAACAGTCTTGCCACATTATTATGGTTTTCAGTATACAGTCCTTCTTCCAATAGTAACTCCCAACCAGCAACAAGATGTGCGACTGTTTCCAATTCTGTTTTACAAAACCTACATTTGTCCATTTCTCCCATATGTACAATGGATTTTGTAAACCATCATGTACAAAGTCCACTTTCTTGGTCTGCTAATATTAAGTTTTCGTCTTTTGGTTTAAATTCACCTCTCCTTAACCACTCTGATCCTTCACTTTATATTCTTTCTTTTGTTTTTTTGGCACATTCAGTTGCTGCCTGATTTTTATCTACTTCTGGTTTGACTTCCATTCCCACTTGACACGATATGCTTCTGCTAAAGTAAGCAGAGAAGTCATCTCAGACTTATTCTCCTGGTGTTTCAAGACTTAAACTACGTTTGGATCTTGTGAGGTCAGCAGATACGTATGCAGTCCTACAATTGCAGATCTGTACATATAGTCAAGTTTGAGAAGATCCATACCGCCTTCAGAATGGGGAATGTATATTCTTGGTATACAATGATTTTTATAAATCATTTGATGAAGATTGAAGCATCCTTCTTGTTATTCTGTCCAACAAATCCAACACCATATAGGGCTAGTCAATCACTCCAAAACTGTAAGTTAGGACAAGAAAAGCAAATTAGCATATAGCTTGAACTTTGTTCCTGGATGTCAATGTTGTTTTCAGCATTAATTTTAGTCTTCTAAAATATTCCTTCCTAAGTTTTATTTGCATTTATATGTTTTATCGTTGATCCTTCATCAGGTCCCACATATTTAGACACTCCCTCTTGCTTATGTTCTTTTATATTACACTCCTGTCCAAAACTGATGTTTTCTTGTTGCTGCAGCTTTCCTGCTTTAAAGGTTGCTTTTGCACATTTATCAAGACCAAATGACATTCTTATAGCATCTGAAAAAGTTTTGACCACTTGCAGTTGTGCTGTCTGTTCCTCATCTGATGAACTATACAGTTTTAAATTGTCTACAAAAAGAAGATGAAAAGTCTTTACACTGTTTTCTGGGAGCCAAATTGTAGCCATGACATAATCTGTTATGTAGACAGCTTAATGGGTTGAGGGCAAGACAAAAGAGCAGCGGTGATGGAGAATCACCCTGGGATATCCCCCTTTGAATTTTTATCCCTGGAATAATAATTAGTCCTTTATCATGGTTTAACTGTAAAGTGGTTTGCCATTGTTTCATGGTCTCTTTAATGTAATCAATCAGTGTAGGGTGCATCTTATACATTTTAAACATTCTTTTATCAATGAATGTGGGATACTGTCAAATGCTTTTTTGTAGTCTTCTTATGCCCACCAGTGCCACCAATATACGATGCCCAGCAGTGCCACCAATATGTGATGACTCTTCTCTGGGTCAGTGATCAAGGAGCCTCAATCCTCACCAATAACACTGGTGGGAGATGCTCACTTTCAGAGAAATAGATACACACAGTATTTTCAGATGCAGCTCTCTGCACCAAGTACAATTTCCCTTAAGAGCACACATGGAACACACTCCAAAAACCGGGGTTGGATTTTCTCTTTCTCTCTCTCTCTCTCTCTCTCTCCAGGCCCCCAAATAAGAATGCACACTGATCACCTTAGTGCTCTGTGTCCCTGGTACAAGTAACTCACACACACACATACACACACACACACACACACACACACACACACACACACACACACACACACACACACATTGAAATTTGATTTTTCACACACATACACACCTGGGAAAGGCTGGCAAGGATCATTATCATGCCACCTTTGTGCCCAGACCATAAGGTAGATTCACTTCCACCAGCCAATTGCTCAATAACCCCCTTCCAAAGGGTGCCCAATTCTACTGTGTAATATTAATACTAATACAAATGGTAGTAGTTGACCAAGACAGCTAGGCCTTCAGAAGCTGTCCACACAGTGTCACCAAATAAATATAAGCATTCTCAAAGGTTAAATACTTTCTAAAAGGACCAACCGCAATAAAAATTTAAATATATTTAATACTAAATAATAAAAGAACATGAAATTACTGAATATATCTTTACAGTAAACCACAAAGTTCAAATCACAGGAAATATTGAAAATAACTTTGATGGGCAGACTCAGACAAATAAAGAAAAACAATAGCTAAATTAAGCTTCACTATATTCCTGACCAAATCTAGGAAAATTGCTATTTAATAGAGCAAGGCAGATGATGTGGTGAATGCTTCTTCTTATTGTCAGGCCCAAGACAGAATATTCAATACTGATTGAACACTCTCTGTAATATCTAAAATTTCCAAGATGGCTGGCAGAATGACCTCATCTGGTCACCTGACTTTAGGTTCTCACAGTATCTCCCTTTGGAGAAATTTAGCATAGATGGCTACAATACACATCTAAATATTCCTGGCAGTGCCCTGGAGCCATGAAACAATTACAGTACTTCCCCTTTTTTAATAAAGCCAATAAATAGTGGCTTCTTCCAGACCTACCATCTTGGGTCCTGTTCATCACTGTGGGATGCCATTTTAATGGTTTAACAGCTCATTTACATTTCCCCTATTTTTCTTAAAGTAAGCTAGCTGGTTAGCCTCTGCTCTTCCAGTGTTCTTGGTTATAGTATATACATTTAATCAGTTGCAGCCTGTATGCATATTTTCTTTCTGTACAGCAGGACCCACTGTTGATACATTTTTCAACACTAGCAACTTTATAAATACATTTTGATATTCAAATACCATACTGTACTAATACATTTGTAACATAAGTATCTGTACAAGTCAGTTTGGTATTCAAATGCCATGCAGTTCTAATACATTTGTAACATAAGCATCTGTATAAATCAGTTTGGTATTCAAATACCATATAGTTCTAATACATTTGTAACACAAACATCTTGTATAAATTAGTTTGATATTCAAAGGACATATCATTCTTCACAAAACTCCAGCTGGCTATGCTGGCACTAGCCCATATCATCACAAATCTATCCATGCCATACTTAGATTGTTCCTCTTTTTACAGTTCTCCATTATGACTTTATTTAACAACAAATGATCCTTTGTTCCATGTGAGCTTCTTTTGTTACCCTGTTGTTCTACTGCCACAATTGAGTTTTATTTATTTATTTATTTATTGCATTTGTTGACCTGGAAAGTCCACTGAGCCTACGAAGAGCCCATTTTCAGAGGAGGCCCGGGGAGAAGTGCTCCACAGTATACATAGCAAAACAAAATTGTGTATAATAGACAATAAAATACAAATGAACAACGGTGATACATAGAAAATATTTACAAAGCAATTGTCAACAGCATATGTGTAACAGAGATTATGCACATCAACTATTAGCATATTGACTATAAACTCTGTTGGCATTAATTCCAGTGTATAGTTTATACCTTGATGGAAGGCAGGTTATTGGTCTATAGTTTTTAAGATAGCTTATGGATTCGCTCCTAAGTAGGAGTGTTGTTTTCCTGTTGTTAACCGAGCTGGTATCTGTTCTGGGTGTGCATATAAATAGTTCTTACTCATGGCTAAATCTTCATGTAAAGATGTTAATGCTTTTAGCCAGATGTTAGATACTGCATCTGGGCCTGGCATTTTCTAATTAGGGGCTTTTCTTAACTTTGTTTCAGTCTCTCTGGCCGTTCCTTCATCCCATTTCACATCAATTTGACCTAATTATTATTTTTTTTTTACTTCTTCTGTTCTCTTTATTTTGTTCCACAGGATCTTCATAGATATTTGGACAGTGCAGTGGTGCAGCAGTTAGCATTATTGCCTCACAGCAAGAGGCTTTCCGGTTCAATTCTCAGCTGAGGTGCCTTATGTGCAGAGTCTACATGTTCTCCCTGCATTCGTGTGGGTTTCCTCCGAGTGCTCTGTGTTCCTCCCTCATTCCAAAGTCATGTGTCTGGATTGTTTCTCCCCAGGCCTCCACTGAAAATGTGCTGTGTCCCATTTGGACTTTCCTGGTAAACAGGTGTTAAATAAATATTTCTCCAAAATGTATCTATTTCTTCTTTTTTTTATGGTGTTTCAATTTCTTTTGCCTTGTTTCCTAATTCTCTATAAAACTTTTTTAGGTCATTTATAAATTGCTTATTTTGTACTTTTCCTTTGTATTTATCTGCATATCTTCTACATTTTTCTGCCTGTGGTGATATGTTTATTATTTGTGATAGTGCACTATAGATCCTGATCTGTTGTGATGCTGCACATTGCTTTTATCACGTCTAGCTTTCTGAGTATTTTTGTTGATCTGTTCCCTTTTCTATGTTCTTCTAACAATGACACCTCTTGTCTTAATTACTTTTTAGTTTTATTTACTGGATACTTTGATTTCTTCCTTTCCTTTCCCTTACTGCCCTGTGTTTTTGTGATAAGAATTTATCTGTTATTAATTTAGCTGCACAGTAATATATCTTTTTTACTTCTGTTATATTGCATGAATCTTTATCAATAGTTTTAATTACTGTATTCATTTGTTCTATCAAACTTCTAACTTTTTGGGTTTTATTGACTTTCTGTAGTCTATTTCTTTCATTGATCTTAATATGTCTGTCCATCTCTATTAAATCAAGCAACTCTCCTCTTAGATCATTTTCTTCTAAACTGAGGGTACATTCTTTGTTCTGGATTTCCCACTGGAATTCTACAGAAAGTTTCACAGCATATTCCTGTGCCATGTTCTGTTCAGTTTCATCCTGTATCATCCGTTACTCTTTCATATGAGAACCCACTGGCCTATCACTCCACAACATTGACTGTGTTAAAATTGCCATGGTTTCTGTTCCTTCCCTTGCTGTGTAACTCCAACTGAACTTTTGTACTGGTTTTCTATGGAAGGCTCCAAAGTATCTTCATATGGCAACTGATCAGATGTTTCCTGCTCCACTGGTTTCTCCTTAATCTGGGCATCCATTGCTCTATGCTGCTGTGATGTTATTAAAGTTGCATTTTCTACACAAAATTCTTCACTTTGCAGGTAATCCATAACCTCACTTTCTATTCCTTTAATTTTTCCATTACTTATCCTCTTTTCTACTTTTCCTTTTTGTTTTCTTATTTTTTTGTATTGTAAAATTTTCCATATCTGGATGCCTTTGCCTGTATTTCTCTTCAAATGTCTTTGGTGCTGCACTTTTTGTATTAATTAGCTTTCCTTTTTCCTTTGCATAAACATTCAACCATATTAAATCTCCTTTCTTTCCCATGTCCGTATTTCTTCTTCAGATGTCTCCTACTCCTCATATTTCTCCTTACTTGGGGGACTCATTGTTCCATCATACTGTGATATAACCTGGGTTAGACTTTCTTCACTAACTCCAGGATTCATGAAGCTCGGATGGTTTTAGCCTTGCACTAAGCATCCTCCTTAAAGATGGTGCAGCAGCACCATATGAATATTTATGAGGGAGCGCTGCCGCACCCTCGACGTGCACAGGAAATGTGTGCGAGTGCAGGGGGTGTGTTTAAGTGCTCTACGGAGGCTTAAACATGCCCCCACAGTTGTACAACCTACAATGCTTACTATTGGAGCCTGCATCTAATAGTAAGCAATTAATTCAGTGCCCATGGATACTGAAATGTATGCTAAGCATACAAGAGTGTCCAAGAACACTGAAATAAAATCAAAGTAGTAAACACACAAGCACGTAGTGGAATGTTGAGCCCCTGTCCCTAGAACTATCACAATTAGATTCCCTGTGTCCCGATTCTACATTTGTATTGCTTTTCAGCGCTTCTGTGGATCCCTAGTGATATCTGCATTGTTTACTGTACTTATTTCCATGTTTCACTTGAAAGAAAGTTACTGTTTGTCATTTTTGCATTTAAGTTACCTGTAACACATTGCACTTAAGTTACCTGGCACTTGCTCACTAAGCAATTATATAAGTCAGCACTAAAAAATTAAAAGCACTACACCCTCACAAACTCCCCTTGAGTACCTTGTTCCCCATTGGCCCTTGTTTTCAATTATAAAGGAATTCCCAATACTATTCTAGCATGTCCAAAGGTAAGTTGTCAATCTCCTCTCTGGTCCAGCTGGTGAATCTGGGAATCTTGAGGCAATGTAACAACTGCCTCATATACACAGACAACCCTCTCCTCCTCCCAACAAATTCCAACACATGTGAGAGATGCAACCATATAGCCAAACTGGAGGCTAAGCTCTCTCAACTCAGTACTGGCATAACCAGTCAGGAGGAGAAGGAAACCACACTCACTACAATTCCAGTCTCACATAGACCTACCACGACAGCAAACCAAACACATAATCACACAAAAACATACTCGGAGGCTCTAAATAAAGATCTGCCTAAGCAACAGAGACCTCCAAAGCAGACACCCAAGCAACCGCTACCCCAAAACAAAACACGTGCAACACATATCTCACAAAGCCAGTGTGCCGAACAGTCACAGCCCTTAAGGCTAAACAACACACCTGATACACGTGTAATAGGTGACTCTATCGTCAGGCACATTGATGTCCCACTCACCAGGCTGAACAAGGAGAAGGTCACGGTGAGCAGACTGTCAGGCGCTAGGATCCGTCACATAACCAAGCACTCAGGTCACTCCAAGGCAAGTACAAATATGACTCAGTCATTGTCCATGCTGGTGTGAATGACCTGAGACGTACCTCCCTGGACTACATGAAAAGAGACATAGAGGAGCTCTCTGAGCATGTAGCCCAGGCCGGTATGACCCTGACCTTGAGTAGCATCTTACCCTCACCAAGAATGATGCCACAATATGAAGACAAGATGATCAATTTCAACAACTGGCTTAAGTATTGGTGTCATTCAAAGGGGATCCAATGCCTGTCAGCCTGGGATGATATGCTTGACAAGCCACAATGCTTCGCTAAGGATGGCTTGCACCTGTCACCCCTGGGCTTTCGGATATTGGCAAGGGCTCTTGCTACCTCCATAGTGCCTTTTTTAGGCAAAGCTCAAAAGACAAACCCACCTCCATAGGTATCACAAGGGATAAGAAACTAAGAGTAATGCTACTCAATGCCAGAAGTCTAAACCTCAAGATGCACGCACTCGAAACTCTCCTTAGCATGGAGAACATCGATATATGTGCAGTAACAGAAACCTGGTTCAGGGCTCCCGAGAGCACCCCAGCACTACCAGATTATACCTCATACCATGCTTTTCGGCCCCAAAACTTGGACCGAACTACAAAAGGAGGGGGAGTATCAATATTCATCAAAGATACCCACACCTCCAGGTTGGTGGCACAGCACGAAGCATCAGAGACTATCCATGTGCAACTAACAGTGGTAAAACTGCCTTCCAGTTTATAGCCTGCTACAGACCACCCTCCCAAACCCAGGAACCCCACTCGGCCTTCCTGAGAACACTGGAAAATATGAAGGTCTCTCCAAACACCATTATATTGGGCGACTTCAACTACCCAAACATAGACTGGGAGCATTACTCTAGCTCCAACACCCTAGCCCAAAGGTTCCTAGAATTCATAAACTCAAATGCTATGGAACAACTTGTTACCACTCCCACAAGAGGGGAAAACATACTGGAACTGATCATCACCAACATGGGGACTCTATGCTCCAGACCAGAAGTGTATCCCTCACTGGTAAGATCAGACCATAAACTAATCCAACTGGATATTCACATCCCGACCCCACCCCCTGCCCAGAAAACCACAGTGAAAAACTTCTCTAAAGCAAATGTCACACTCCTCAAAACCAAGGTGGAATCCTTCAAAGCCCCGGGCCTGTGGAAAATACGGCCCAGACCGCAGAATCCTTTATAAATGCATTCTATGAACACCTTCAGGAATGCATGGATCATGCAATCCCAAATAAAACCAAGACCCAATCCTCCAAAGGCAGGCGTCCTGTCTGGTGGACCCCAGCCATAAACAAACTATACAATAGAAGGAGGAAGCTACTACATGATAGAGCAAAATCCCAAAAAGGGAAGGCATCTCTGATCAGTATTAGCAAAAAACTACGGGCACTCATAAAATTGTCTAAGGCCAGCTTCGAGAGAAAAATTGCACAGGACACTAAGGATAATCACAAGGCTTTCTTTAGTTATGTTAGGAACCTGGGTGGGAATTCCCAGATATGCTCAGAATTAGTCCAAAATGACAAAAAATACACTGAACCCACAGACATTGCCAACATCCTAGCTGACAGGTTCAGCGCAAACTCCCCCCCCCTCCCCACCAAAAGGGCAAATATCTCTCCTAGCAGAGTGCTGCCCCCCTGACATCTCAGATGCTCAGGTAAGAGCCGCCCTCTCCAAAGCAAAAAACACAGCATCAATGGGACCAGACAGTGTCCCGTGGTGCATCCTACATGAACTCCAAGAAGAGCTAAACCCAAACATAAAACTACTGTTCAATCTCAGCCTTACTACAGGATATGTACCCAAAGAGTGGCGTACAGCAACAGTGGTCCCTCTCCACAAAGGTGGTGCCTCAACGCACCCTGGAAACTATCGCCCCATAAGCCTGACTAGCTTGGTCTGCAAAGCTATGGAAAGGATCATCATGGACCTCATAAATAAAGATATTGGGGACCTACAGACACTGGATCCTACCCAGTTCGGCTTTGTTAAGGGAAGATCCTGCCTCTTAAACCTGGTTGACTTCTTTGAAACCATCACCAAGGCCATTGACGAAGGGAAGGTGGTCCACACAGCCTACCTGGACCTCGCAAAAGCCTTCGATACAATACCCCACTCGGACATTATAGATAAGCTCACCAGCTTAAATATAAACCCCTATGTCACTAGATGGATTGCAAACTGGCTCAAGGACAGAACCCACATGGTTAGAATTGCTGGAGCTATGTCAGACTCCAAACCAGTTACAAGTGGCGTCCCACAAGGCTCAGTCCTGGGACCTCTCTTGTTCAGTATATATTTCTCGGAGGTACAGGCCAACACGGAAGGACTGTGGCTGACCAAGTTTGCAGATGACTGCAAACTGGGCACCATAATCGACTCTCCAGCTGACACAAGCATCCTCCAAAAGGGCCTCATAGAAACAGACAACTGGTGCCAGAGCCATGGCCTCAAGCTAAATGCCAAAAGTGTCTAGTCATCCCTTTGGCAAAAACAAAGTGCCCACAAATTACCACATAGGTGGTAATCCATTAAGTACAGAAGAAGTAATTAGGGACCTGGGGACCCAAGTTGATAGCAATCTCTCATTTGACAACCACGTGGCCAAAGTGGTTAGAAAAACATTTTATATAGCCCACTTAATCATGAAGGGATTCACATCTAGATCAGGGGAGGTCATCGTGCCTCTTTACTCATCCCTCATCAGGCCCATAATTGAGTACAATGCCCCTTTTGGGATGTACCTTACCAAACACCTGCAGCAACTGGAAAGACCCCAAAAGTACCTCACCAAGAGGATCAAAGGGCTCAAACAGATGCCATATGCTGACCGGTTAAAGAAACTCCAGCTCAACTCAGTGGCATACCACCTGCTCAGAGGCAATCTGTGCCTAAAGTATAAAGCCATGTCCAACCCGGAATTAAAGGACATGCTGCACCTCAAAAAATCCAAATCCCATCGAGCTACGCGCTCGAGAGACTTGAACCTCAGCACTGAAATAAATAGGACATGTTGGAGGGACAGATTCATAACCCAGAGGCTCCCTTCACTTTGGAATAAAATCCCAGTCCAGGTTAGGCAGAGTCCCTCATTGACTCTCTTCAAGAGGAATCTTGATGAGTGGATGGGAGATTGTAGGTTTACCCTGGGTATCACTTCTGTGTCACTGTTAGACAGATGCACATTATACTAACCTCGAAAAAGGGCATAGCAAAATTAATTTAAAATGGGTGTCGAAAGCCAAACATACTCTGGCTAGGCTTATAAATGCCCTAGGGCAGATAGCCTAGTATGAACCTATGAAGCTATGAACCTATTATTGAAAGTGTAAGTGAAGCGCAGCGTGTTTGCATGTCGCTGCCCTCTTCGTATCAGAGCTTACACATCAAAATCATCCAAATAGAAAAAAACATGCGGAATCATCGTTAATGTCAATAGTGTACTGGTTAAAAGCATCCGCCTAACGAACAGGCATTCACGGTTCGAGTCTCACTATAGCACATATCATTTTCCATTTGGAATGTGTATATGAACATATTTAAACATCTTTTTGCTGTATAACCTACATAATAACATGTAAACATGAACTGGAGTACTACATGAAATGTTTAACTAATGTCATTTAATCAAAGTGGTAGTGTCATAATGAATAAGGCACTAGTAAGCAGGTGTAAGCACAAATAAGCAGTAGTAAACATATATAAGTACCATTAAGCAAGTCTAAGTGCATTTGCATGGGTGTAAGCAGTGCCCACACACATTAAGCTTAGTAGAAGCTAACTGAATTTAAGAAACTGTAATTGGAAAAAAGCACAGCCTACTGTTGCGCAAACACGCACACACCCACTCAAAACTGTTTAAAAGTGCTTTAATCACTATGTATCCAATGGCCCTTGTTCTGCCCAGCAACAAATTAAATGGCCTCTGCAAGGCTCAAACTCAGAACCCTGCACATTACACTCACAGTAGTTAACCACTATGCCATGATAGTAGTACATATAAAGGAGGTATCAGCAAACTAATCCTCACCACAGGGAAATCAAATCAAACATGTGAACTGAATCTATGTACAGTGTAATGTTCTATAACCCACCACAGACCATAAATATGTGAATTGAAGTACTGCAGTAAACATAGATTTGAGGTGTCACTGTAATAAAGTTTTAAAGACTCCAGGACCCCATACAGTGTATGTACACATGAATCACAGATACCAAATACATATATAACCTGTAATGAATAAGACATCATTGACAAAAGGCAAATATAATGCTAGATAACCAATAAGCAATGCTAACCGCAGCACAGCCCAACTAAGAAATTGTAAGCAATGTGTAGGGAAGACAATACAATATGCTCACAGGTACACCTCTTTAAGCAGTGCCAACCTGATGTAAGCAGATGTGCCCATAGCTTAGCCTTTTCGAAACTGGCCAATTACGGTGCTGGAATCCATCTCTACTTAAACCGAAGAGGCAGGAATACGGCTCATAACTGGTTGTAGCATCCCCCTGCAGGCAGAATGGCTGGAGTGGTAGAAGGCACTCGCTTTAGAGAGCAGTGCTGGGGCATCCAGGAGTCCAAATTCATGGTATGGCTCCTGGTAAACAAACTATGACAGGACACTACTGCAGGGCCAGTACCAGGGCTCGCAGTACAAAATGGAGGCCTAGAACAGTCTCGCCCGTGACCTCACTAGTGCCACAGATATCCCCCGGACTGGTGAGCAGGTCAGGCACCACCATGCAGACATGAAGCGGTGGAGGGGGGATGTCCTGGAATAGTGGATCCAGGAAGTAAGGCAGATGCAGAATGCCCCAGAACTGAGTAAGTACTCCTTCCACTAAGTAGTTAATAATTGCATAGTTTGTGTATACTATGGATAGGCATGGCTAAATATCACTGTACTTCTCTGACAGCTGCAGATGAGAGTGCTGCAAACCAGCAAGCCTATGATGCTAGGCTGCAAAGGATGCATTGCGAGGCAGGTTAGTAAATAGCCTGCATGTACTGTCATAACAAGGAAATGTAAGAACCTCAGAAAGTGTTGTATCAGTATACAGAATTGTGCAATATGCTGCGAATAAAGGTGTAATCCCTGCATTGCTTCTGTTTACTCTGCAGTCATATGTTGTTGTACTGTTGCAGTTATTAAATAGTACTTTTGTAGTAAGCAGTGTTACCCATACTGTGGTGTGCAGATAAAATGTGTATGAAGTGCTGTATAACAATGTTGGAAGTGCAAACAGGTCAGTCATATTAGACAAAATACATTGCAAAGCCTCACAACAATTGCCTGATAGCATAGTGTACAGTGATCTTAACTGTAATGCTTTTGTCACACATAGCAGGGCTTTGGATCCCAGTAGCGCTAGTAAGTTGTATGCATAATCATTCCACACAACTGTACACAGTTTGTTAGAATGTTCAGAGAGAAAGCTATATGTATATTTACACTTAACAACTGTACAGATATTGCTAGAATGCTCAAATAGAGAGTGGTATGCATATTCATACCCCTCAACTGTTCCAATCTGCCCAGTATGTCCTGATAAATGACCCACGTCACCTGCCTTTTGCCCTTTTCCCCTGACAAATTAGTGTGATGATCCAAGAAATGTAGGCAGCTGTTAATGACTTATAACTGATAGTCAGACTTGTACATAGTCAGAGAATGTACATGCAAACATACCTGTCATTCCAGCATCTCACCCAAAGTGTATGACAGCAGTCTCAAAACATGTTGCATTAACACCTGCATCTTGTCAAGCCTGTATGTAAGCCACAGGTCCCGTAAATACTAATCTACAAACATCCCATTGTACAATATAATGCCATTGGGTAGTGTAATAATACATGTAAGGGACAGACCACTGCAGTGACTATGAATGTTGTGAAAACTACAAGGATATATTAGTTGTTAATTGAACTCTCTCTCTCTCTCTCTCACCCCTACCATATTTTTATTTTATTTATTTTACATTTGTTGACCGGGCTAGTCCAGCTGGATACATATCCATTTTCAGCAGAGGCCCGGGGAGAAAAGCTCCATGAGAGTACAAAACAATATTTGATTTTAATAAAACAAAACTATAAAATAAAATAAATTCAAGGTTAACAAAATGGAAGTAGTATATACAATTAAGCTATTTTATGCAAAAAAGAACATATTGAAGTAAACAGTTGGGTAAAATAAGTAAGATGTACAATACAGGAACACACTTGAAGAGGTGAGTCAACATGAGATATTAGAGTGACAAAGAGACATAATAAGATATAAAATAGAGTACAAATTAGTTGAAAGAGAAGTTATGAATCTGGATTCCAGTAAGCAGGTAGATTATGCAGATATTGAGATTTAGAAATTTAGTGAGAAGACAAGAGAGGTTAGTCTGAGTTAAGACAGGTGCATAGCCAATGTCTTTTAAGGTAGGATTTAAGCCTGATTTTAAATTGTGAAAGTGATGGTAGTGAGGTTAGGTCACTGGGAAGAGAGTTCCAGGATTTACCCACGGTGCTAGAGAATAGAGAGTCCCCTGCCTTGTTGTTGGCTTTTTGTGTTAGTACTAGCATTTTAGTGGCTGAGCGGAGGGTATTGAGGTTACTGTAGGGGATGATAAGGTTGGTAAGAATCGGTGTGTTACTAGGTTGATACAGGATTTTATAAGCAATTATTAATTGTTTAAGTAGCAGTAGGTTAGGTAACTCAAGCCAACCAAGATTTTTGTAATTAATACAGTGCAAAAATAACTGATTTACACAACTCATTTGGTATGTCTACACTCCTAACCTTTACTGGGACATATGTCCTATTGGTTTATAAATATACACATCTGTTGCTACGCATGTGCCATGGTAAAATACTCCCATATTGGTGGCCTGTTGCCATCAATGAAACCTGCATGTTGTTGTAATAGCCACTATTTACCCATATATGCATGTGTTCTGCCTGCTCTGCAACTATTTTATATCTGGTTCCCTGGGTAATGGGAATACCTATGCATACTGTTATAACTAATCGTGAATGCTGTTGACTATTACTAACCCATATCTGCCTTAAACAGGCTACAACATAGCTTGTATGGGAAGGCCAGTCCCAGCGGACCCACCTCTCCCTCCTCAGCTGGCCATGGCACCAGGCACCAGCACATGTGGGGCTCAGCCTGTGGCCTCCTCATCCATTGGCCCTGCACCACCTTCAGGTGGAGCCACCGCAGGATATAGGGCTTGCCCCCTCCGTGAGCAGGAGCAAACAGGAACCTGTCACTCATGGTATGGTATGGGCCGTGGTGCATAGGGAACTCAACAGGGAGATTCGAGACTGCCTACACCAGCTTGAGGGCTGAGTGGTGCAATTAGAGGGTGAGCCTGCCCCTCCTACACAGCTCTCAGCACAGCCACCTTCTGGGCTGTGAAGGTGCAGTGGTGACTGCCCATGGGTAGGGATGTCAGTCCCACTGTATTCATTTGTGGGCTCATGGGCTTGCGATTTCCAAACAACCCTCCCCGTCCAATGTGTTTCCTCCCCATATGTGTCATATACCGCTCCTGTATGCATCTTGTTTGTCTTGTCTGTCATCCTACCCAACCTATCCTCCCTGATCATAACTACTCTCCTTCCCCAACATCCCACTCTCACCTAAAAATAAAAGAAAATAAGAGCAATCTATTCCTGAAAAAAAAGCACACCCCATACATAGCTGTCCATTTCACACGTGTCCATTGGATACATGTAAACATTTCTAATTGGCATCACAACATACTATTGTTGTCCTTACCCCTCTCTCATGGTTGCGAGTGTCCAAATGTACTGCCAAATTTAGTGCATATGCACAGCTGTTGCTGTAGAAGAAATGGACAGCTATGGACCTTCTCTACACCCTTCCTGCACATCCCTAGCTACCTTGCCTACTGTCTTTCCCTCTTTGTGCCCCTTTTTCACCACTTTGTTATCACCCCTTTTTTCTTTTCTTTTAAAGAAATTAGTGCGGGGGTAAGTCGGAGTAAGCACTTTTAAGCAGCAGTGAGCGGGTTCCAGCCTGTTTGCGCTGGGGTAAGCACTGCCTACACAGGTTAAGCAATCTAGAAGGTAACTGAGTGTAAGGAACTGTAACCAAAAGTAACCCACTGCTTACCATCACTCAAAGCCACACACACCCGCTCACAACTGCTTAAAATTGCGTTAATCACTCCGTATCCAACGGCCCTTGTTCTGCCAGCAACAAAATAAATGGCCTCTGCAAGGCTCAAAGCCAGGACCCTGCTCACCACAGCCAATGTGATTTACCACTAAGCCATGGCAGATACACAGCCATCTGATGTTATCACAAACATGCCAAAAGAAAGACGAATAGATAGAAAAACGCTCTCTTTATTAGCAGAAACAACGACAAAGCTTCCGGGAATGCCCCTTCTTCAGTGTTCAATTGAATTAAATAAAACAATCATATATATATATATATATATATATATATATATATATATATATATATATATGTATAAATATATATGAGTAAAAAAGCAAACCACCTGACACAGCCATCCAATGTAAAAACATACATAATTGATAGGTCATTTTTTAAAAATTTCCTTAAAGAAACACAACTATATAGAAAAATATATATTTTTCTATATAGTTGTCTTTCTTTAAGGAAATTTATCTATGTATAGACAGGCACAAGGGGTAGCCATGGGCACCCCTTGTGCAAATACTTATGCTAACCTGGTCCTTTCGTACTGGGAAAAGAAATTTGTATTGGGGATTGATAGATGGCAACAGCAACTGAGGATGTACCTGCGATTTGTAGACGATATTTTTATTTTGTGGCAGGGTGAAAGGGAGACTTTGGATAGTTTTGTAGAATATCTTCACTCTACTACCTCTTTTCTGAGGTTTAGTGTTAAAAGTTCCCGTGACACCATGGACTTTTTGGATGTAAGCATAACACAAACGAGGAATGGTTTTTGTCACGATTGTACAGGAAAGATTGCTGGAAAAACACGCTACTATCATTTGACAGTATGCACCCTCGATATACTTTCCCCAATATAGTACAGGGACAGGTTAGCAGAACATCCAGGATAAGTATGGATGATATACAATTTGATAGAGAAGTGGACAAACTTAAGGAATGTTTTCAAGAAAGGGGTTATAATGAGAGATTGATAAACATGGTAGTGGATAAAAGTAGACCCCATAGGAAAAATAGATATAGACCATGGATTAATCGGACACACCATGTCTTGTGTGATACTGAGGCTAGAAGCCCTATGCAGAGCAGACAAAAGGTGATGTTAACTTATGGTAGTAATATTAGGGGCGTCTGTGACATCATACGCAAGAACTGGAATATTATTACCAGTGATACCTGCTTGAAGGATATAGCAGGTACTGGTCCACATTTTGGCTATAGGAGAAATAAAAACTTGAAGGATATGCTATGTAAAGAAAGAAATGCCAACAGTAGCAAATCTTTCAAACATACTGTGGGCACTGTCCCCTGCAGGACCTGCAAGGCTTGTGCTTACATTAATAAGGAGACAACATTTGAACATCCAGTTAATGGCAAAACATTTTTTCTGAAGGGGACGGCTACATGTAGGACGACGGATGTGGTATATTTGGCAGAGTGCTTGCTCTGTCCCAGTTTTTATATTGGGAAAACCAACAATATGCTGAAGGTTAGGATATTACAGCACTTGTCATGTATAAGGAATCATGATGAGCACAATGCTCTATATAGGCACATAAGGGACAATCCAACACATGGGTTTAAGTTTAGGGTAATAGTAAATATAAAATTAAATAATAGGGGGGGACATTAAACAGTTAATGGAATTAGCTGAATCCAAATGGATTTTGGAGATGACAGCCCATAGAAATCCAGGGCTGAATGATGTAGTTCCCCTTAAGCCAACCCTCAAGAATAGGCGGGCTTTTTATTAGAATCTCATTGGATGTAGTGCCTTTTAAATTAGTTTGTTAGTTTGTGGAATTTTATCTGATGAAGGGCCATAGCCTGAAAGCGCTCATCTCTTTTGTGATTTTGTCATAATAAATTTTATACATTTGGTGAACAGCAGTATCCGGCAGCGTTTTTGTTTTGAACATTTAAATCTTAATCAGTTCACCAGAGAAGGGATGGTTGTTGTGTATGTGGAGTTTGTGGTGGGAATGTTGGCTAAGGAAATATATCCCGGGGATTGTGGAGTTTGGGTGGGGGAATGATGTGTATGGAAATACACCCTGGGGACCACGTCTGTGTCACTGCTCGACAGTAGCACAGGAAAATAACATACCCAACAGTAGTCATTCTTGACTGTCTATTCTTTTCTATTCCTAACTATGTAATAATTTGTAGACTTCACTCACCACAGATGACTACCACAGTGTGCAGCATGTTAAAAGACATAACACATGTGTATACCAGCTTACAGGATAGTCACAAACACACAAACACACACACACTTGCCAGTATTGTGCTTACAAGTCTTGCCTATGTAAAGGTAACTAGTAGAGTGGTATGCAGTTGGGGTATGTGTCACAGAACCCATACAATTACACTTAATCTGATTCTGCTTCTGAGCTGGGTGACATCACAGGACTGATTACTTGCAGTGAGTAGAGGTGAAAAGGGTGGTTTAGCAGATGACAAGGATAAAGGCCAGTGCAAAAGGTGGTTTCTCTATGGAAAGCAGTAAAACCCACTGTCATGATAGGATGCAGACACAAATACACACATACTCAGGAATTTGCTGACACGCACACATGTAATCGCACACAGTTGTCAGTGATGGGATCAGAACTCCTGCCTATCTGCAGATCACTATTACAGTACTACACAGTTACGAGATGCGCCACAGAGATTACACATTTCAAGGCACTCAGAAAGCCTTTCTAAGACTGAGGACATCAACAGGGATACTGACAGTTAAGATGTACATAACTGTAAACCTGTGTGTTTAAAGTAGGAGTCCATTACAACCTGTATGCACAAACAAGACACATAATCTACAGGTAAGACATAGGTAGGCCTGAGAGGTATAGTTGTAGCACAACAAGCCCTGAACTGGAGTATGCCCATCTATGGAATGGACAACTACTATCACTATACAGGGTTGCAGTGCTCATGCTCATACACATAGAATCACAGGACTTGTTTGGATGCATCGACTCCAATTACACAAGGTGGCAGTGGGTACGCTCATACACTTAGTAGCACAGGGCTGTTTGGGATGCACTCTGATTCTAACCACAGAAGGCCACAGTGGGCATGCTCATACACTTAGACATACAGAACACATTATACTGGACTCCTATTGTAAACACACAGGTTTACAGCTATGTACATCTTAACTGTCAGTATATATGCACATCACAAAGGTTTACTAACAGATACCTGTATGTGGCCCATAAATTATATATCTAAGTGTGTGCTGTGTGATACACATGCATACATGTACATGAAGTAATGCCATATATATATATATATAGGTTTACTATTGAATATGCAAATGCACTTTGTTCGAACGGCCACCCCATTGACGTGTTTGCGCGAACCGAAAGCGTGAAAACTGTTCGCTAGCGAAACCCATTCGACGTTCGACATTACTGGCCGCACAACACCTCCACACCCATGCTACCATGGGTCAGACAGGGGCGAGGTTTTGCCGTTCGCACATTTGGGATTCGGTGTGGTGACGATCGCATTTTCGACTTCGTGCAAGTCGAGTCGCCCATGTCAGGATCGACATTTCAATAGTAAACCATATATATATATATATATATATATATATATGAAGTACACACAGTCATGCATGTGTGGAAGTGACAGACAATTGGTTAACTGGAACACACAGGTGGATGCAAAGTACAGCATGTGACACACACATTGCTGCCCTGAAAGGCATACATTGATATCAGGTTGTGGACAGTTGCATTATACTTGGAACAGTGGCATGTGCAACCATAATATGTGAGCCCTATTGTCTAATGGTACTGAGGTGCAAGTGTCAAGATGACCTCAACCGGCTGTGTTCATAGTTGTCATTATTAGCAGGACAGATCCACTAAGTATATATGACATTGGTCATCTACACAACGTCTGCTGCTGTCCATCACCTTAGATGTAGTATTTGATACCAAGCACAATACTGCCACTTGCAGTGATGTCATGGTACGAGTGGCAACTGCTTGACCAAAACAATGAGCCAATGTCCTGCTGTAATTATGAGGTTGTCCAGTCTCTGTCATTCTGGGATGACATGACTGAAAGAAAACAAGCCTTTGTCACAGATCACATGCATCCATGATTCAAGGGAGTGCAGATAATACCTAGGTCGCATTTACCCATATAGTGCCATTCCAGGGCAAATGTCCTACACATAGAACTAACACCCTGACACCTACAAGACAATTGCATTGGATGCTTATGCTAAGCAGCGCTAGATGTGTGGCTTTCATAATCCATTTGCTCAATGTAGAACCTACAATGGGGAATACTGACTTCTGTGCAGTGAGTAACACTTGGCTGAAGGCTCTGTAGTGCACAATAGCACTACCACCATATAACTCAGATCCAGACATGTGGGCCATAACACTGGTACGGACCACTCCAGGTGGTGGTGTCCACATATTCATAAAGGCTACTCACAAGTAAAGACCACTACTCCAACATAATTCTTCACAAATGAGTCAGGTACAGGTGACATTGGCAAAAGCTGCATTCTAGGTTTTATCTTCATGTACATCCACCACCATGTCCTCAGACTACCAACACACATCCATGAATGTGTTATGAAATATTATGGTACAACACCAAATAACCTTTGACTGGTGGACTGTACTTAGCCCTAAATCAACTGTGCAAAGTACCCATGTACTGACACAGTTGCATAATGTGTTATGCAATGCAATAATACCACTGTTTGTAACCAGGTCAGTTGTACACATACCAGGGTCCCTCGGATGTTGTCACCAGTAACGCAGTTGACTGTTGCTGTACACCAGTAAACACCACCCTCATGGTTGGATATGACCTAGACGTAACTGCCTTGGATATGTACATCCCACATTCATACAACATACATGAAAATACCATAGCTGTTGTTGTCCTTTGTACATACAGGTGGCTACATTCATTACACACATGCACATGGAAGATAGGTCCATGGCTGCTGAATGCTAACAGTACATAAGGTTTGATATCTATGTTGACAGAGGTAATATTCCCTCTCTACTGGTCACCCATGTCACCTATCATATCATACAACAATCCATGTGGCATGTATGTCATTAGACATGTCCACCAAATGCAATGCCTACAATCGTACCCAACTAATAGGATCGTAGGACCTACACTTGTATTTATCAGGCTGTGGATGGCATTTCATTACTGAAACTAAGCAAAATTCCTTAAGATTCCAAGAGCAAGATAAGTTATTTCTTACACTTATTTCACTGAACTGCACTTCTGAAACGCTTATAATTGTGCTATACAGTTAATCTACTACATTTTGCACTGTTATAAAGCTTTTTTTACTGTTGCATTTATGTACTGTTTTATACTGTTTTTTCTGTATTTTTCATTGTTAGATACTGTTTCATTACTCTTATTGCATGTTTATTTAATTACGTAACTGTAAATTGCTTTTTCATACTGAGAGTTGTATTTTCTGTTTGTGAGTGCTCTTTCTGAGCTTTTCTGTGCATTTTTGATTTTTTTGGAGGTTTCTGTGTTCTAATCTAGTCTGTGCATTTTTGATTTTTTTTTAGGTTTCTGTGTTCTAATCTAGTCTGTTTACAGTTAAAAGCATTCTCTAGAGTCTGCTTGCTCCTTGATCTGTTTTAAAACTTTCATTTTTCATTAGTGGTTACAGCTAGGAACTGTAATAGTTTCCCCACCCACTCTCCCTAGTGTTGTGGTGTTCTTATACTTGGTGGCTTTGCAGTTGCCCGCCCATACTGTATTTTTGATCTGTAACACTCCTCCCAGTCTAGTGTCATTAGTTCATTCAATATAATAGAGAACATTTGTGAAGGCCAACCCACTGAGATTCTTAACCTTGAATTAACTTCTGTTCCAGCTTTCTCCCTTTCCACATTACTGAAGAAAAAAATAATTTACTGAAAAAAAAATTCTAAAATTGCTTCCCCACTTTCCTGTAACAAGTCTTGTCCAGATACAGATTTGCTGTATCCAGGACTGTTTGTAAGTTCCTGAGCCCCCCCCCACACACACACACACACTTAACTAGGGTTAAACTATTCCTGGCACCATAACGTCTGCTCTTCAAATTTTCCCTTACAACTAGCTAGCTTTTTAGTTTTAGCACTCAAATCTGTTTCTTTGAACTTAGCACTTGTTCAGAACTCGTTGTAAGCATTAAATAAGCTACAAATTACTACTGCACTCAACTTTCCTCACTTGTCTAGAGGAAAACAGTTTTTATTACTTAATAAATAAGCACTTATCCAGGCATGTCTAAAGGTCAGCACCCAGTGTTTCCTCCTGTCTACCTGATGAATCTGGTCATCTTGGGACAATGCAGCCAATCCCTCTCCTCCTACCACCCAACACTATGACCTGTGAGAGATGCACTTATATAGCCAAACTGGAAGCAAAGCTCTCTTCACCAAAGACTGGACTAGACAGTCAAGAGGAGAAGGTAAACACCTGCACTGCACCACACTCATCACATAGTCCCTCAAAACCTACACCACCAAAACACACACACAGAAGCACAAAACACACACCTACAATTGCGGAGGCTCTCAGTAAAAATCTGCCCAAACAACCGAGACCTCCAAAGCAGAAATGCAAGTAACCTCTACATCCCAACACAACCCAAATGACACATAGCCCGCATACTTAATGTGCCAATCAACTACAGCCCATAAGGCATAATGTACTCAACACTCTAGTCATAGGTGACTCTATAGTCAGGTACACTGATGTTCCACTCACCATGCTAAACAAGGAGAAAGTTACTGTCAGCTGCCTGTCAAGTGCCAGGATCCGCCACATAATTCACGCACTTAGGTCACTCCACAACAAGTACAAATATGACTTTGTCATTGTCCATGTTGGTGTGAATGACCTGAGACGGACCTCCCCGGACTACATGAAAAGAGACATGGAGGAGCTATCTGATCTTGTAGCCCAGACAGGTATGACCTTAAACCTGAGGAGCATCCTGCCATCACACAGAATGATACCACAGTACAAGGACAAAATGATTGACTTCAACAATTGGCTAAGCTTCTAGTGTCATTCTAAGGGGATCTAGTATCTGTCTGCCTGGGATGACATGATCGACAGACCATGCTGCTTTGCCAGAGATGGCCTGCACCTGTTGCCCTTGGGATTCTGGGTACTGGCAAAGGCTCTTGCCACCCCTATAGTGCCTTTTACTGGCAAGGTTCAAATGACAAATTAACCACCGTAACAGGTACAAGCAAGCAAAATCTGAGGGTAATGCTACTCAATGCTAGAAGTCTAAACCTCAAAATGCACTCACTCGAGGCACTCCTTAAAATGGAGAACATCGAGATATGTGCAGTGACAGAGACCTGTATCAAAGCTCCAGAGAGCACCCCTGCATTACCAGGCTATAATTCATACCACACCTTTCGGCCACCAAACCCAGATCGAAACACTAAAGTTAGAGGCGTGTCCATATTCATTAAGGATATCCACACTTCCATGCTAGTTGCTCAGCATAATGCATCCGAGATTATCCAAGTTCAAATAACTCTGGGCAAAATCGCAATCCAGATTGTAGCTTGCTACAGACCACCCCACCATGCCCCAGGATTCCCACTCCTCTTTTCTTGATACACTGGAAAATATTAATGTACAACCCAACACCCTAATAATGGATGATTCCAACAACCCCACCATTAACTGGAAAAACTACTCATGTACCAACTCTTTTGCTCAACGTTTTCTGGAATTCATCAATTCCAACGCCTTGGATCAACTTATCCACACCCCCACCAGGGGCAGCAATATCCTAGACCTGGTCATCACCAACATGGGTGACTGGTGATCCACACCAGAGGTCAGCTCCTCATTGGTCAGATCTGACCACAACACCAAATCTTTGAAACGAAAAGCAGAAGCAGCACAACACTAAAAGCTCAAAACCGAAGAGATCACCAGGAACCGGAAACCTTATGTATAACTCTGCTTTATTTGAAGTTTAAATCCACAAGTTAGATGCTCATAAAAATAAGAACACACAATCCAGTCAAGCGCTTTCGCCCGGGCTCTCCCAGTCTTGATAAAGCCTGGGAGAGCCCGGGCGAAAGCGCTTGACTGGATTGTGTGTTCTTATTTTTATGAGCATCTAACTTGTGGATTTAAACTTCAAATAAAGCAGAGTTATACATAAGGTTTCCGGTTCCTGGTGATCTCTTCAGATCTGACCACAAGCTAATCACCCTAGAAATCCACATCCCGCTCCCACCCCCCATTAGGGAAAAAAAAAGTAAAAAATTTCTCCAAAGTCAACTTCGCACTTCTTAAGACAGAAGTGGCAAACTTCATGACACCCATGCAGATGGACAATAGGGGTACGACTGCTGAATCCTACACAAATGCATTTTATAAGTACTTACATGAGTGCATGGATCATGCTATCCCTAACATAACCAAGATGCTATCCTCCAAAAAAAGGAAGCCAATCTGGTGGTCTTCTGCCATAAATAAACTCTACAACAGAAGAAAGAAACTGTTGCAAAAAAGAGTAAAATCCCACGATTGGAGGAACTCCACAGTCAGCCTCAGTAAGAAGCTGAGATCCCTCATAAAATCCTCCAAAGCTAGCTATGAAAACAAAATTGCCACTGATTCTAAAGACAACCACAAAGCATTCTATAGCTATGTCAAGAATCTCAATTGCAACACTCAGATCTGCTCTGAGTTACAGCACAATGACACTAAATACACAGAACCAACTGATATTGCCAACATCCTGGCAGATAGGTTCAATGCTAACTTTACCCCCCTCTCACCCCCTAAAGGGCCCATCTTTATACCGGAAGAATGCAAAGTTCCTGTAATCATGGCATATGTAAAAACCTCACTCTCCAAAGCCAAGAACACTGCATCCATGGGACCAGACAACATCCCAGGCTGCATTCTACATGAACTACAGAATGAACTGGCACCCCACCTAAGTACCATGTTCAGTCATAGCCTCACCTCAGGCTTTGTGCCCACTGAATGGCACACCGTGACGGTTATCCCACTCTATAAACAGGGGGCCACAACAGACCCTGGGAGCTAACAACCCATTAACCTGACGAGCCTGGTCTGCAAGGCCATGGAATGTATCATCATGGAACTTATAAACAAAGACATTGGTAATCTTCAAACTCTGGACCCCACCCAGTTTGGGTTTGTAAAAGGCAGATCATGTCTCCTAAACCTGACAGACTTCTTTGAAGTAGTCACCAAAGATGTAGATGAGGGTAAGGTGGTTCACACAGCCTATCTAGATCTTGCCAAGGCTTTCGACACCATCCCCCACTCTAGAATTATAGATAAACTCACTAAACTAGGTATAAATCCCTATGTCACAAGATGGGTTGCCAACTGGCTCACTAACAGAACCCCCACTGTGAAAGTAGCAGACTCCAAATCCAACTTCAGACCAATGACAAGTGGAGTACCACAGGGTTCAGTCCTGGGTCCTCTTCTGTTTGGTATCTACTTCTCTGAAGTACAGGTTAACACAGAAGGTCTTTGGCTAATGAAGTTCACAGATGACTGCAAACTAGGAGCCCTAATCGAAACTCCTAACGATGTGGACATTCTACAAAAGGGCCTCACTGAGACAGATGCCTGGTGTCAAAGCAAAGGTGTCAAGCTCAATGCCAAAAATGGCATTGTCATCCTCTTTTGTAAAAACTCTGCACCCATGAACTACAACATAGGGGGTAGTATACCTAACTCCGAAAGGGTGATAAGAGGCCTTGGATCACAGGTGGACAGTATTCTCTCCTTTCATAATCACATTGCCACAGTAGTCAGGAAATCCTTCTATGTGGCACACCTCATCACAAAAGGTTTCTCATCCAGAAAAAAAGAGATCATTGTTCCCCTCTACTCATCACTCATTAGACCCATTATAGAGTACAACATCCCTTTTGGTATGTACCTCATAAGACATCTACAACAACTGGAAAGGCCGCAGAAATACCTCACAAAGAGGATTACCGGCCTCAAACAGATGCCCTACGCAGACCGTTTCAAAAAACTCCAGACTTACTCCATCGCATAACGCCTACTCAGAGGTGATCTCTACCTAACATACAAAGCTATGTCAAACCCAGAGCTGTTGGACATGCTCCAGTTAAAGAAATCCCAATCCCTCCGAGCTACACGCTCTAGGGAACTAAACCTTGTCACCACAATAAACAGAACATGCCGGAGGGATAGATTCCTGTCGCAGAGACTTCCCATACTCTGGAATAAACTACCTAAAATCTTGATGATTGGATGGGGAATAGGAAATTCACCCCGGGGATCACTTCTGTGGCTCTCCTCAACAGTGGCACAGGAAAATAATTTTCTTGGGTGGCAAAAGCCAGGGTACCTTTTTGGCTGAGCTTCTATAGGCCCTTGGGCTGATAACCTACTACCTACCTATGAACCTATGAACCTAAGAGAACTTGGGACACAGGTGGACAGTAGTCTCTCCTTTGATAATAACATCGCCACAGTGGTCAGGAAATCCTTCTACATGGCACACCTCATCACAAAACGTTTCTCATCCAGAAAAAAAGAGGTCATTGTTCCCCTCTACTCATCACTCATTAGACCCATTATAGAGACAATGCCCCTTTTGGTATGCACCTCACAAGACATCTACAACAACTGGAAAGGCCACAGAAATACCTCACAAAGAGGATTACTGGCTTCAAACAGATGCCCTATGCAGACCGACTCAAAAAAACCCAGCTTTACTCCATCACATATCGCCTACTCAGAGGCGATCTCTGCCTAACATACAAAGCAATGTCAAACCCAAAGCTGTTGGACATGCTTCACTTAAAGAAATTCCAATCCCTCTGAGCTAAACACTCTAGGGACCTAAGCCTTGTCACCACAATTAACAGAACATGCTGGAGGGATAGATTCCTGTCCAAGATACTTCCCATACTCTGGAACAGACTACCTATCTATTTCAAATAGAGCTCCTCATTAGCACTTTTCAAGAAAAATCTTGATGACTGGATGGGTAATAGGAAATTCACACCGGGGATCACTTTTGTGGTTCTTCTTGACAGGGCACAGGAAAATAATTTTCTTGAGTGGCAAAAGCCAGGGTACCTTTTTGGCTAGGCTTGCATAGGCCCTAGAATCAATAGCCTAGTACCTACCTATGAACCTATGAACCTACACACATGACCTGTATTGACAGACTCAGGGAAATACAGCTATGCTCTATATGTTCCTGAGTAGTTACAGGTGATATGTCCATGACATGTACAGCCATGTGTGACCCACAGCTCCTACATATACCTCATGTCAACAATTGCAAGCCATGCATGCTGTGTGCTGTCTGGACATTAACCTTATTACCACAATAGCCAGAATGTGCTGGGTTGAGATGTTTATAAGCCACAGACCTCGCACATGCTTGAACAAGTGTAATGCCTAGCTCAAACATAGCACATTGCTGGCACTCTTCCAGTAATCATGAGGTGTGTGTGGAAAATATGATGTGTGTGTGTGGCAAATATGATGTGCTCACTGTTGACCATTACAGTGCCCTGGCTTCACAGTGGAACTGTCAACTAACAGTTTGCGGGATCATGACATGGAATGTTGCTGTGTGTGTCTTGCCGATATGTGCTGTTGGCATAAATGTACACTTAGCTACTCAGTGAAGGTGGTTGTGTGTCCTACCAGTACATGAATACAGCATCCATTATGGTGTAATGCTCAGCTAGGTTTCACACATGGTGTGGGGAAGGTGTGAAATGTATCCTCTTGACCTGCTAGTCCACTTACTGATGGAGATTCCATATGTGTACATGTATTGATGTGTGTTCAGATTCCATGCATGTGCAGTGTCTGATGTTTGAAGGTGACTGTTGTCTTAGTACATCATGCAGTTCCAATGCAGCCTCAACATTGCCAAGTGTATATGGTGATATGTTCAAAGTACAGTAAGCTGTACTTTAGTTATGGACAGATGTTTGGACATAACTACTAAGTGGTGGGGCTACTTTGCAGATGAATGATTACTGAGGACAGCCCTCAGGTGTGTTACAACCATTCCTACAATAACCTGTGTAACTGCTAAGCTATGTTTTTGTTAATTGAAGGGGAAGACACACAACGTAGAATGCAGCAAGGGTGACACTGAAGGCAAACCTCTTGACACCTGTAACAGTAACACCTCCCCTGTGCATATATTGTACATATATCAACACAGTTGGCAAAGGAAAGAGTCAGTATGCTTCGTAGCATGTGCAATAGTGCTGTAACTCTGTAATACCTATCATGAGAAAGGCAGGTGTTTGATTAACAGTACTGGCACGTGTGGGTGTGTGTGTGTGTGTGTGTGTGTGTGTGTGTGTGTGTGTGTGTGTCCATTCATATATGTCATATATGGTAGGGAATACATCCCAAATGTTTTTCACTTTCCTGTAGACTGTTGTAGACATTTGTACAGAGTGAAGTGTAGAAGGCAAGACATAGGCAGGGGTTTGAATCTCACACATGTCAAGTGACTGTATGTGTGTGGCATAGGTGTATATCTTTGTGAATGCCACAGTGTGTGTGTGTGTGTGTGTGTGTGTGTGTGTGTGTGTGTGTGTGTGTGTGTGTGTGTGTGTGTGTGTGTGTGTATGGCTGTCTGGTCCCTGGAGTGAGGCTGTATTTTACCATAGTGAAATGATGACCCCCCCCCCATCCACTCAATGCAATCTAGAATCCCTGTTGATGTCATCAATCTTAGAAGGGCATTCTAACTGCTTGTAAATGTGTAAGCCCTGGGGTGAGGCTTGTTGTTCCATAGCTTACTGATGAACCCCCCCTCCCCACATACACTCACTGCAATCTAGTATCCCTGTTGATGTCCTTGATCTTAGGCCATTCTGACTACCTATACATGTGTAATCTCTGTGGCACATCTTGTAATAGCATGGTACTCTAATGATGATTTTCACATAGGCAGGGGTTCTCATCCCAACACTGGCAACTGTGTGTGTGTTACTGTGTCTGTGAAACCCTGAGTGTATGGGTGTGTTATTGTGTCTGTGAATTCCTGAGTGTGATTGTGTGTTTGCATCCTGTCATGAGAGCAGGTATTACTGCTTCCCAATGAGAAACCACATTTTCCACTGGCCTTTACCCTTGTCATCTGCTAATCCACTCTTTTACCTCCTCCCCGCTCCAGGTAACTATACCTGTGATGTCACCCACTATGGATGTGACTGCTCCGGCCACAGTAGCGTACTACACAGCTATCATGCTCTTGGATCATTAGATCAGTAAACATGTTTGAAACCTGGGAGATTATAACTGTGATGTGGAAGCTACAAACTGCATGCAGGTATTGTCATATAGACCTGTGGGTAGTCTACATTTACATATGGGACACTAACTGAAAACACTGACATCCCCTGGCACATGCAATTACACCTGAAAGAGGAAGGCAGAACATCAAGATCAACATGCAGTTACTGTTGTTACACATGATACATACTGTCAAAAGAAGAAAATGCATTCTAAAACTGTAGTACATGGTATGTCTGCTGCCTGTCAACACTACTCAACAATGGTAATCTACAATTGTCTTCCTAGTATGTTCACCCTGTGCATCAGACCATATGAGCATGTCCCTGCACCGATGGTGTGGATGACAGGGATGCAGCACAAGCATCATCATATGCACAGGGTGATAATGTTTGCCAGAGGCCTAGGCTGCACCATTGGATGACATCATGTGTGTGGGTTAGGGCCTTTTATCTCATTGGGCGTGTGTGGATGTTATGCGTGTGTGTGTGTTGAGGTGCCCTACATTTGTTTCTGGTGGGTGAGTGTATGTATGCACACAGGTCTGGCATGTGGCTGGCCTACACAGGGGTATTATTGACAGCTGCAGACTGTACAGGGAAGGTTTTACAGTTCATGGTGTCCAGCCATGGCCACGTGACCTGCGCCTGCCAGGGGTTGCACAGCCACTACCAGGCAGAGGTCCAGATTGGGACTGTCTGACACATGTCCACTGGAACCATGTCCCTGTTGGGACCATCCAAGACCATGTGCACATGGCCTGCTGTGTCCTGGTGTGGACAGCACAGCACCAGCTGCACTGCTGCTGCTACCGCCACTATGGGAGCAGGCATGTGAAGTAGCATGTTCACGTAGACCTTCAACAGGTGATATAACTGGCCTATGTCCACATGCTCGACGCCTCGCTCCCATCAGATGTTCTAGCACAGACATTCCACGCTCGTGGATTGACATGCCACGGTCAAGGACTCCCACCATGTCACCCAATCATCTACCCAAAACATCTGCAAGATGATGGTGAGCATTTATAATTGCCTGGATGTGTCATTACAACCGATTGACATCTCCAGGCGTTTCTGCAGTTACCTCCTACTGAGCCTCTAGGCGTCAGATATTGCTTGTTCATATTTGCATTAATAATTCCAAAACCATGCTACATACAAAGTGCCAGAATATTTTATCTTGAAGTATACATGTTGGCAAACACAACTCTATTGATATATGACCTCTGTCAATCAGTATTTGTTAGAACTGTGAGGTGATAACTTCATTTTTTAAAGGCTGAAGCCACACCCACTGGGAGTTAAAGGTACATACTCAAAAGAGCTCTACTGGAGGAAAAGAGTTAAAGAATGGACAACAGCCCACTGAAACCTCAGACCTTCTCTGTTGTGCCATTCAACACGTGCCTGTGCCTCCATTACAGCCAGAAACATGTGTCTGGTGACACCAGCTGATGTGCTATGTCTTGCAGGGGCATGTTGGCCACAAGACCTCCTATGAGTAACCCTGGGGACATGCCTGTGTGGGACATCACCATTCAGTTGGCTGGGATCATGGTGTGCAAGCACACCTTCCATAGTCTCCACACATTCCTGTTCCATGCTACCACCCACCAACTGTCCTTCCACTATGGCCACTGGTGATGGGGTATGTGTAGGCATGAGAACTATGTGTGGGGATGAGGGGGATACAGTTGAAATAGCAACCAATGGCACAGATTCAGCCCCTGACAACCCTGCCTGTGCCTCAGTCATACTTTCATCATCACTGCTAGAGTCTGTGGGGACACTAATATCAGGTGGACTGCAGGAGGTCAATGCACCTACATCATCATCTGTGAGGGGCAGACAAGAACTGTGCATTACAAGTTATACATCACAGTACAGACACACAGAGACAGACACACAGAGACAAACAGACACAGACAGACATAGACAGACACAGACACAGACAGACACATGATATGGCACCCAACAGCATGTAACATGCATGTGATATGGCAGAGGCATTCAGCTTAGACAATTATAGTGGTAGTTATCATACATCCCGGAGTTGCACACAAGAACATGCATGTGTTATAGCAGAAGGCATGCACCTTACACAATTATAGTAGTAGTTAGCATACATCCCTGTGTTGCACCATTTGTGTTAGTAGGTTATGCCCCAAACCTGCAACACAATGCATGCACTATGCACCGTTGCACCGCACTGCCATGTTTTGGGCAACATACTCCACATTTTAACAGACCATTGCTGACCTGTGTACATCTGCCACTGATGCTTTGTGTTGGCTACTGCCACTACGTGAGAGGAAGACATGAGCAGAAAGGTATGTTGAGTGAATACTATGTTTGCCTGAGCACTAGCTTGCATATCTCCCCCAAAGCAGTGCATGTCTGTTCAACATTATTCTGCTTACCCCTGAGCTGAGTCTACAGACAATGTGCATGTGGCTGTACACACATGTTTGACATGGCTGTCCCTACTTTGCAGTGGTGCCACAGACCAGCACAGGTTAACAGTTCACCAGCCTGATGTGTGGCATATGACCTTGCCAATCACATGTAGTATGACATGTCTTCTGCTGAAGTGTTGAATGACATGCATACATATTTAACACAATGGTGTCCTTTCAAATATACAGTGATGTAATGGTGTCCCAATGCAGGGATGTGTTATACTAACATGGGCCTTCAGCTGACGCAATGTTGTCAGTCCACCCTACAGATATACAGTGACATCCTGCACATTGAGCTGATGTGCATAGCCATTGCAGGGCATCATGTGGTTTCACTATTGCTATACAGTGTGAGTTACAGACACAATTCATAGCCATGACTGCGTTCAGATACAATACATATCTAATGTGGAATGTGACCCACATCATTGAGGTGTATACACACTAAACGCTAATGTGGAATGTGTGACACAGGTCACTGAAATGTATACAGATGACACCGCTGCACATCTACAAACATATTGCTGATGCCTGGCAACTATGCCCAGACATGGCTAACTTAGCAGTACTTCATATCCCACATGCCATCTGTGTACCTCACACACATGATGAGCAACCATGACAGTGATGTCTGACACCAGCAAAGTGAATGTACCTTATCTGTGGCCTGATGTGGTTGCATGTTTATGTTGTGCAACACATGTATGTATTTGGATACTATATAGGTGAAAGCTTTCATGTCGTGACACACTCAAGATGTTCAAGACATGTTTTGTGGTGGTTTGATGTCATGCCTACACAAGCTGGGCACAGGCCTGTATGATGTTTAGTGTGTCACATCTGCAATATCACCATTACACAAAGGCCATAGTTGTATTGTGTCAAGCCAATGTACAACAGGGTGTACACACATGTACATCCCTTCTATTGTGTGTGTTGCTTCATGTCTCTGGCCATCCTCCATGGCCATGTGTAAACATGTTTTCTCCAGTGGTTGGGATGGGCATCTATTTCATATGTCAGTGTTGTCCCATATGACAAACACCCGTAGATGTCTTATGCTCCACTGAGGACAGAGTTATGCAGACAAAGGGTGGTATGTTTAGGATGTGAGATATTATGATTTGCAGGATAGTTAACCAGTGTTGCAGTCACCCCAAAAAATGTCATGGACATGTCAGATAGCACATCACATTGTGTGACATTCATAGCAAGGGTATAATCCACTAGAGTGAATCCTGTGGGCTGGTCATACTCCAGCTCCAAAACATTTAGAGTGTGTGCACAGATATGCTCTCTGTATAGTACTGTTTGTATTCCCCACATGTGCAATGCTGATCTGTAGTACATGTCCCTACAGTGAACCACACCTCCACCATTGTATTTACAGCTGTCCACACATCTGGCAATGACAGTTTGTAAGGTTTAGTGTAGGTGTTTCATATAGTCTTCAATTATTTCATATGGGTAACCACTGTGATGCATTGCAGGTCTGACCTGTATATATTAACAGGACCACCATACATTATGTGTACGTGTGTTAAATGGCCACATCGCAGATAGCATGCAATTAATATGATCTGTGCGTTATCAAGCCTGATAAATAATAACAATCTCACCAGCAACAGGCTGCTCTCGCTGCAAAATGCCTGAAGTAACTAAAGAGGAGTGTCACATCAGTAAGATCATTATCCACACCTGTGTGATAGCTACAGGGTGCAATGTGCATGTTAGCACATAAGCCAGTACAATAGACTATACCATAGAGTATGCACATCTGTGCATACATAGAGTAGCAAACTATAGCATGTGGCATGTGTGCATACATGCCTTGCATATGATGTTACGTTAAATATTGTACAGTAACATATAACTATATTAAATATAGTTGTGTTATATGTGCAGTAGTGACTTACCAGGCACCTCCTGGTACAGTGGTAGTGAGACACCCACCTCCACAATACCAGCTAAAGGTTGTGGATAGAGTTTTGCAGGTCTTCCCAGGTTGGCCAGTGGCTCCTCAGTACGTGTGAGTGGGGGCTGGGTGAGTGGCCCCCCACCTGTTGCAGCTTGTTCCCTGGCGATTGCATTTGCACGCTGTTTTGCCCATCTAATGAGGTCAGTGCAGTGTCGGCGCACCTGCTGATAGGTGCGATTGTGGCCACCAACATCATTTACCCTCCTGCAAAGTTCCTTCCACTGGGCATCCTGGTGCTGTACATCCTGTGGCACATGGCTGAAGAATGTTTCATGATTGTCAAGGAGGTATGGAATGAGGACCTCATCCTCTATGCGGGTGTATGGTGGCAGCCTGGTGCACAGCATACCTGGAAGACATAATGATAGAGACAGGTCACAGCAACTCACAGAGAAGTACAGCTGCACATGCATGTGTATCACATTTATTATGATCACAAATATGTCTTTGCAAATCTGCATGGCACTAACACCACTGACATGTTTAACTCACACACATTTGACACTTACTGGTGATTTGATGTTATCACCATATATGTGTGTGTCAAGTGTTGACATTTCTCATACTCCATGTGGATGTTGTCTTGATGTGGGCATGTCTGTTTTCCTGTACTGGTGTCTTTACCTATCAGCACATGGCTGGATGTGTTCACATTAATGCAAGAAACCTTAATGCTGTGTATATGTCACATATATAGTCATACACAGCCTTAAGGGACATGACCTGTGACCCTGCAGACTTGCTCACAGAAAGATTTACATGTATGAGTTTTGCCATATACATCTACATGGCACTGTACAGCAGTATAGCATCCTGCCATGTATTACCTGTGTTGCACATGTGAAACACATGGGACAATGGCTAGCTTGATGGTATTTGCAGGGTTGGATATCAGCTATAGCATGTATGGTCATAGTGAACTAGTAGGCCATATGCCCTGGGCCATTTATGAGCCTAGGCTGAAAGGTTACCTAGCTGTAGCCAACAGACAGGTAACTTTCAGTGGCCAGTTCAAGCAGTGCCACAGAACTGATCAATAGGGTTACTGATATATTTACCATGCGGTCATCACACTATGTCTCAAAGAGGGGCAATGTGCAGCTTTGCTGGACAGGGATGCATAGAATGGCAGGAGTATGTAAAGTGTATGGGACAGAGATCTGTTAGGCATGTTGTGATCCTTGTACTAGAAAGGTGGATGTCCATGAAGTATGTGTTTATTTGAAATCAGGATGTGTATGTGTAGCTTGTCCAACATCTCTGGGTTGCACATGGCTTTCTTCAGGGTAGGCATCATGCTACATAGTGGAGCTAGTGTTTGTGAAGGCCAGTGTAGGCCATCTGAACATGGCTAATAACCCTTAAAGGAAATATGTGATCTATTATGGGTCACTTGAGTGTTGAGTATGGCTGAACAATGATCTCTATATTCATGGATGGCACCCTGTCATGATTAGGGGTGCTACTTACGACTACCTGACTGGTGTGGTGAAGTGACTATCAAAGGAAAGACTACTGTCCAGCTGCATCCCATATACACTCTGACACACACACACACACACACACACACACACACACACACACACGCACGCACACACGCACACACACACACACATACACACACACACACACACACACAAACAGTTTCCATTATGTTGAGTGCTGCCTAGGTGGTAGTTCATGGGTACAGGGATCTTAACATAGGGGATGACAATGCAATGCTTAGCTGTGAGATTGTGGCCATACGTCACACACCACACATCTGACCCACAAAGACCCTTCTGTATGTTGCCCGCAGCACTCATTGAGTCGAATATTGCTTCTAATTCATAGTCATTTGCAAACTTCAATAGGCAGATGCCTTCTGTGTTAGTCTGTGTGATATAGATAACAAAGAGGGGGAGTACCAGGAATGAACCCTGCATTACTGTAGCTGGCACTGGTTTGATGTGCGTGTATTAGTCATACACCTTCTGTAGTGTTGGTTCTGCCAGCAGTCCAGTTGCCAACCAATCCTGTAACATAGGAATATACACCTAATTTGCTGAGTGCAGCTGGAACACAGTATGCGTGATGGTGTCCTAAGACCTGGCAAGGTCAAGATATGCTTTGTGAATCAACCTTTCTGTCATCTACATCTGTACTGACTACATCAAATAAGTTGATCAAGGTTCATGGCCTTACAGACCAGACTCAGCAGGGTAGTAGTGCACTATTTCCTATTATCAGTGGTGTCTCCCCCTTTGTGGAGTGTGATAACTGTTGCTGTGCACCATTCAGTGTGCACACAGCCTAACATGAAGCTATGATTGAACATGATGTGTATGTGGAGAGCAAATTGTTCTGACATTTGTGTAAAATACACCTTTGGATGTTGACAGGTCCCATGCAAGCTGTATGTTTGGCTTTAGAGAGTGCAGCTTGTACCTGCACAGTTGTTATTACAGGGACTCTGTAGTGTACATGAATATATAAATATGTGTACCTGTTGGGGGGGTGAGAGTGGGTTTAGGTTATCCAAGACCCTGTCTGGATGAACAAGTACTATTTCTGTAGGTGCAGTACTTCTCATGCCATTGTGCTGTGAAGCACGGCAGGTCTTGTTGTTGCCATTACGATTCATGACACAGCTACAGAATATGTGGCTGATTAGTTCCACAGTAGCTTTGTGTGGTTCTATCTGGTGTATCTGCATCTTACTGAGGCTGACCAGGAATCACCTCCACTCATGTGTGTTCACTCCTGCAACAGTTTCTACCTTCTGTGGTACATTTTAAGGCAGGGTAGCACCAGTTTGGCTTCCTGTTTGTGTTTGATTGAATTTTGGTTCTGTTTCAATAGCATAATCACTACACTTATGTGAGGGCTTAAAGTGCAATTGTGTAGGTTCAGCATTTGCACATGCATTGTCCATCTGCATGGGTGCCATGACAGTCACCACTTCACTCTTAAGAAGCATAACATTGGCTTTGGAGACTATGTGTAGCATACTGTTAGCCTTGTTTGTGTGACTATGGTGATCCAGGTCATTGGGGTTAATGAAATCCAGCATGCATTGAGCACAGGTGTTGGTACATGAGGAGTCTTCCCAGTTCATAATGGGATAGTTGAGAGTAGCCATTATTATGGTTTTCTGTCTCAAACCTAATATTCCCCATTACAGCACAATATGACAGTTGGGAATTCTGAAGCATGATGGGTGATCTGTTGCAAGATGCAATTTGGATTCCACTTCGGCACAAAGGTAGTTGCTCAGCATAATGCATCTTAAGTTATGCAAGTGCAATTAGCGTGGGGGCGTACATATCCTTCAGGAATATGGACACGCCTGTGGCCCGTGTGTTCCAGTAAAGGATAATGGGCAAGAGGTGAGGTATGTGTTATAACATGGTCATGCAGATGTGCTCTCCGGAGCATTGAAACATATCTCAGCCACTGTACAGATATGTTCTATATGTTAAGGACTGACGTAAGTGAGTCCATAATGAATTTCTGAAATGTATTGAGTAGCGAGACCCAGAGTTTATTGCTTGGCTGATCCTGTTACAGCAGTGGACTTTCACTTGAACCTTGCATGATGATGGCACTATAGGGGAAGCATGAGCCATAGCCAGTCCAGATTCCCAGGGGTGACAGGTGCAGGCCCTGTCTGGCAAAGCATCATGGTCTGTCAACCATGTTATCCCAGGCAGAGAGATAATGGATACCTTTGAATTACACCAGTACATTGGACAATTGTGGAATGCAATCCTTTTGTCCCTGTACTGCAGTATCATTCTGGCCAATGGCAGAATGCTACCCAGGCCTTGGGACATACCTGCATGGGCTACAAGACCTAACAGTTCCTACATGCGTGTTTCTAGGCAGTCCAGGCTACTGCATCACAGGTCCTGCACAACAACTTGGAATATGCCAGAGCCATGTGTAGAGTTCAAATGGTGGTCTGAGTGTATGTGTTTGTGACTAATCATGGCAGACAGGCAGCTGACAGTATGTTTGCCCTCATATAGCTTGGTGTGTAACATAGTACTAGAGTCTGCATTCACAAATGAGTACTGTTGGGCATTTTTCCAGCCACATGTTCTGAGGAGTGGCACAATTTGGCAAACTATGTCATACAGTTTGTGTACTTTGTTGTCTGTATATTCCAGCTTGGGAGGTCTCTTGCTTGACCAGATACTTAGAAGCCTCTGTGAACGTGTGTGATTTCTGGTGATATGTGTGGGTGTCTTTACTGTGTTCTGGTAAGGGTATGTGTTGAATGTGGTGTTGAGATGCATGTGTTAACCTACACCTCATGACTGTCCAGTCCAGTCATGGCTGCAGACTGGACTGCCTTCCAGCTTACCTCTGTAGCTGCATCCCAGACAATGTGTGGGGTGTGGTGTTAGGTGGGTTTGGCAGTGTACATGGCATAGAGATTACATTCCCCCAGGATGGCCACATACACAAAGCTGACTAGTGGACATGCCTGTATGAGCATGCAGTACTACAAGTACCAAGTGCTGTATTTAGTTTACTTATTGCTTATGAAGATGTTTTAGATGGTGATGCTCACAAGTAAATATTTGTGTTATGGACAAGACAACACTGGCTATTACAGAAACATGGGAGCTAACTTTAGCAGCAATCCTCATCTGAGGAACACATCACATCCTGATAGTTGATTACAGATGATGCAACTGTCAACAGGTCTGTATCCTTTTCTGGGTATATACTCACATATCCACCAGAACTATGAGCTCTGTTGGGCATGGACATCCACTCCCCAAACAGAGTCGAATATCAATAGACTCTGCTGCCACTATCAACATGATCAGGATATAATCAGATAGTGTAAGCCATCACCTATGAAGCAGCTATTACACATGGGCAGCAGTCTCTTACATCTTACACTCCTACTGAAGATGTTACACTGGAGTCAAAGATGATACGCCACTTGTTTCATTACCAGTACTGTGCACAACCTTACATACAGTATTTGCAAGCGGCTGTTAGGTTGGCAGTGACAGGTTAGGCTACACAAACCTGAAAGTTCAACAATTTGTCTCTACTCTCAATATCCACTCTATGCAGGTGTGCACATAGCCATTTGGCCCAGCCCTGTAACAAGGGTCACTACACATTTGCATAACATGTACACATGCACAGCTGTTATTGCTTGCAAATGATACTGCAGAGGTGGATATTACATGTCTTATGTGCATGGATAGTTACCTAGCTCTTCCAATTTTCTTTGCTATCATGCTGCTAAACTGTCTGATGAATACAATTCATATGTATCCTGTTATTGAGTATTATAATTGCTAATAGACATGACTAATGTTTGCATAACATAACACAAATGCTATGTAAAATGGAATACATATCCACCTAGAATACTGTACACTACACAGTTATTGGCACAATATCCCACAATGCAAATCATATTTGCAATGTAAGCCCACCTTTGACATGTTCATCTCACTAATACACCCATACATATGTCTACTGTTACAATATATCAACATATACTATCCCCTGTTATAGTACATACTTGTTGGACCAACCCTGACACTGACAGTGGCTGGAAAAGAAGTGTTGAATTCCAAGCCCATATATATCATCCCTTGTGGTGTATGAGGTGTTTGCCTTGTGACCTACAGCAGTACACACATAGAATACTACAAGCATTACTACTGCTCAACAGTACATCACTACAAGATAGCTATTTCCACTGTATGCATTGATTACACTGTAATTATTACAGAACAGGTACTACATACACAGACATACTAAAAGGTATACATACCTTCTTGGTAACTGGAGGTGTTATTGACTGGTATTTTAATATTTTTCGGTTTGTGTTTCAATCTTCTGTTGGGTATTTTGTACTGTTCTGCAGGTATATACAGATGGTTTGAATGTGTAACAAGTCATCCTTTTATAGTTAGAGATCAGCAACATGTGCTATCCTGATCACCAACTGGTGTTCCAAAGTAGTTAATTACATGCGCATCAGCTGTGCAGCTACTCCATTAGCCAATACCATTGCAACAGTGGAGTATAACTGAGTACTCCACTTGGGTGTTGCCCCTTTGCCTTACTTGTGAAGAAGACAGCCTGGATGTTTTGTCTGAAATCTATTGCAACAGCTGTATTGGAGACAAACACAAATATATTGTGTGTAATGTCTAGAAGATTTGGTATAAATGTGAGTACTGCTGTTATATTTCTGAACATTGCTACTTGTGCAGGGTTTGTCTGTACCTAATACTTCTGCATATGTTTCAGTCTGGCCAGGATGTTTGACCAGCTCAAAGCTGTATGGCTATGCATATAATGTTAGGGGGTTTACAGTGTGCTCACCAGACATCTTTAGTTTGGTGTAAATGTGTATCATACTGTGCTGATAATCAGTAATTAGTAACACTTCCTGATATAATTACTTTTCAACAAACCCTGTCACATCAGCAGCGATTCCATTGTATAACAGCAACTATTTCACATAGGGCCATGTTAGTGTGGCTCTGTCCAGGTATGTCAAGGTTTCAGCAGATGTCGTACAGTGGATGAATAATTGGTTATGGTATGACAGTATGTATTGTTGTAATTAGTTTGGGTGTGGTGGAGATGGTGGGTGTACATAGCAGATGCAGGTGTGTAGGAACTGCTTTTATACATATTCTAAATGTGTGTGGGGGTTCTTTCCCTATGTGAACACCTTTCCCTTAGTGGACTAATACTATGATGATTGCAGGCTGATTCATTAAGGCACTGTTAAATGCTTCCTGTATAGCATGCAGGTAATGTTAGTCCTTGAATCCTTTTGGCAATACATCGCAATGTAATAAAGTTTTGCTAAATGAAAAATATCTGTGTATTTCTGGCATGGATATTTGCAGTCATTGTAGTATTGTTGGTGACTAACCCTATTTGGCTTGTGTCCTTAGAGCATATTTGTAATAGTGTATTGGCATATACTCTTCATATGTTATGTTCATATTGTTTGGGGGTGGCAGAATGTGTGATTGCTATGGTCCATGTTATACTCAGATTTGAACACTTCAGATGCTGTATACACACATGTATGTATGTATGTATGTATGTATATATATATATATATATATATATATATATATATATATATGTATATAGATATAGATATGTAATATATATTATTGCAAACGTTTATATCTACCTCCATAGATGTGCACATGTTTTTAACCTATCTGTATATCTACATATATGTATATCTCTATATATCGACATTTATCTAAATCTCTCTCTCTCTCTCTATATATATATATATATATATATATATATATATGTGTGTGTGTATATATATATATAAATATATATATATATATATATATATATATATATATATATATGTGTGTGTGTGTGTACATCTGTATATATATATATATATATATATATATATATATATATATCTAGCATACACCTTTCATTGGGTACATGGAGGTTTCTCCTATTTCCACGCAATCCTCCCTTGTGTTTTAACCTGTCGGAATACACAATTGGCAGAGGTACATCTCAGGTAGCTTAGTGGTAGGTTACTCTGAGGATGGTGTACATGGTTGCAGGTTCTAATCCTGGAAGTGGTTATTATTTTACCTCTCAGAGCAGGCAGTGTTAGGGAAGGTGTGATTAATGCACATTTAAGCAGTTGTAAGCAAGTTTGCCTGTGGTCTGATGACAGTAAGAAAAGGTTACACCTGTGAAGCGCTTATCCGTTTAACCATGATTAAGCGCCACTTACCGTTGCACAAACCCGTGCAAAACCGCTTACAACTGCTTAAAAGTGCTTTAATCAACCTGCATTTAACAAACCTTATTCTGGCCCTCAAAATAAATTAACAGCCCTTGAACCCGGGACCATGAACACCACAGTCACTGAGTTTACCACTAAGGCATCTGAGATATGTACAAATGTTATGTTTTTTAGAATATACATTTTACTACGGGCATTCCTCACTACTGAAAACAAATGTGACAGTTAGTTGGTGTACATATGTATGATACATGTTAATGTTCATATGTTTGTGGAATTAAGTGTTGCAATGTGACCTGACAGGGGGTATTAGGGATGAGAATGGTTCTTGTTTTGTGTCCTTTTTATATTGTCCCCATACTCCATGTATACCCCTCCAGTTCACTTATTGAACATCCAACCCAGGCTCTCCTTGATGCATAATTTCATTACCCATCATTCCTCTCCCACTCCAAACTCCACATACACAACAACCATCCCTTCTATGGTGAATTAAGTTCATATTAATAGTTAATAGAGCTGCATGTGTTTTGTGTACACTTCAATTCCTTTGAAGTACTTCTGTGTTAGGAAGTGTGTTCATAGATGTTTATATATATGGCTATAGATGTATCTGTATATATATATATATATATATATATAGATATATATGTGCACACATCACTGAAATGCATATATATATATATATATATATATATATATATATATATATATAGTTAGTATTAATTTTTAACAGTTATACATATGTAGACTTGTATATGTTGATTCACAAACTACAGTACATTACAATGTACTGTACATATGTACACAAAGTGACTGTCCCATTTGTGGTCAGTACTGTGGAATGCCTATAGTAAAAGGTGTATTCTAAAAACCATAAAGCATGTATACAGCTCAGATGGCTTAGTGGTAAGTTCCATGACATGGTGTGCATGGCCCAGGGTTCAAGACCTGCAATTCTTTAAAATGTTTTTTTTTACTCCAGAATAAGGCTCATTTAAGCAGTTGTAAGCATGTTTAAAAGTGTTTGTGCAACATTAAAGCAGCAGTTAAATACAGTTAAACAACTTTTAAGACTTATAACCTGTGCGTGCAAACACGGCCACATTTGCTAACTACTCAGGATATATACATTTCAGTGAAGTAACATCTCACTATGTGCTTACATAACATTACAATCTCTGTTGACTTTAATCTCCGGCACATATGGGTTTATATGGGTGCTTCAAAGGTTTATTATAATGAAGATTACTATCTAAATATGCAAGCTGGGGTTAAGGTATACTTTTTAACATGAAAAACATCTCTGACTTTATTGGGATTTGAACCACGAATGAACTGATACTATGTGAATGCTGTAACCATCACACTATTGACATTAACGCTGCTTCTGTCTATTTCCTATTTAGATGATTTCTGTGTGTAAGCTAGGCTAAGCAAAGGGCGGAAGAGCCCAAAACCACTGAGCTTCACTTACTGTTGAAATGAAAACATAACAAATGAAATGAGAGACTATAAATTAAATTTCTAACTACATTAGGCATAGCCCCTCGCTAACACACTTCAAGGGAAACCTTGATGTGTGAATGGGTAACAGAATATACACCCCTGGGATCATGTGTCCCAGAACCATACAGCCAGGTGGGGGGTCCCCTCCAGTTTTATAGCTGCAAGACCTGTTGTGGAAATTGAATGGTGTTGGATTTTCATGTTAACATGCCCTTTTTAGATCACTAAGTGCCCCTATCACCCTCCGCCACCCCAGTCTTCAACAGCTTCCAGCAACTTTGCCTGGAATCACTTCATTGGCTATGCTTGACAGAGGCTCAATTACTTCATCAATGGTATGGAGAAAGCCAACACACTGTAGCTATGCTTCTAAATGTCTTTGCGCAGATAGCCTACTACCTATCTGTGAACCTCTAAAGTGCAGGCCATCACAGAAATAATATGTGAATAAACAGAGCTTTCAGATCAAAATATACCATGGGAAATCACCATGTAGTCAGAAAACAGTTAAGTACAGCACGAAAATATAGAACACTGATATTTAATCACTCCAAAAGCCTATCTTGGAAGCTAGAAGACTTGTATCAGTTTAAGACTTTCTATTGCTTAGCAGTAGGTTACCTACAGGAAAGATGAAACAAGCACAGATGGGAAACATGCATGCAACAATACCATACTGGCTTGCATGTGTCAGCCTTAGGCTTTTGAGTACTGGCCAAGGCTCGTGATGCCCCCACGGTGCCTTTTTTAGGCAAGGCTCAAAGGTGAATCCCTCCTCCATAAACAGCACAATAGAAACATCAATGAGGGTTATTCTACTCAATGCCAGGAGTTGTAATCACAAAATGCACGCACTCACAGCACTCCTCAGTATGGACAACGTCAACATCTGTGCAGTAACTGAAACCTGTTTTAAGGCTCCTGAGAGCACACAAGCACTACCGGACTACAACCCATACCACACATTTCGGCCGCAGAACATGGACTGACACAGACATGGAGGGGGTGTATCTATATTCATCAAGGATACCTAGACCTCCAGGTTAGTGGGGCAGCATGATACCTCTGAGATCATCCATGTGCAGCTAACATCAGCCACAACTGCAATGCAAACTGTGGCCTACTACAGATCACCCTCTATGACCCAGGACCACCACTCCACCTACCTGGAGACAGTGGAAAACATGACAGTCCTACCGAACACCCTGTTATTGGTCGATTTCAACTACTACCATTAACTGGAAAACTTACTCGAGTACTCACTTCCAGGCCTAGCACTTCCTGGGATTTATCACCTCAAATGCCCTGTATCAGATGGTAAACTCCCCAACCAGAGGTGGAAACATACTAGAAGTGGTAATCACCAACATGGGCGGCAAGTGCACCACAGCTGAGGTAAACTGGTCACTGGTTAGATCTGACCATGAACTATTCACTGATGATTTCCACACCCAACCATCTCCTCCACCCAAGGAAACCACAGAGAAAACCTTTCCTTCAGCTAATTTCACACTACTAAAGACAGAGGTGGGAGGTTTCACAGCCCCCATGCTAAGGGAAAACACTGCTCAAGATACAGAGTGATTTACAAATGCACTCTATAAGCACCTACAAGAATGTATGGATTGTGCCATCACTGGTAAACCAAGACTCACTCCTCCAAGACAAGGTCACCAGTCTGGTGGACCCCTGCAATAAACAGGCTATACAACAGAGGTAGGACAGTAGTCCAGAAAAACAGGAAATCCCAAGAAGGACAGACATCCGTGACCAGTATTAGTAAGAAACTTAGGTCCCTCATGAAATCATCCAAGGCTAACTTCAACAGGAAAATAGGCAAAGATTTGAAAGATAACCACAAAGCCTTCTTTGGCTATGTCAAGGATCTAACTGGTAACACATAGATTTGCACTGTGCCGGTGCAATGTAGCACAGAATATACTGAACCTACTGATATTGCCAACAATACCTGAAAAGTACAGTATCCCAGACATCAGTGACACACAGGTGGAAATAGCTCTCTCAAATGGCAAAACACAGCATCAATGGAGGCAGATGGTGTCCCAGACTGAGTATTGCAAACACTACAAGCCAAACTAGCCCCCCACCTAATTAAGCTTTTCATCCTCAGCCTCTACACAGGTTACATGCCCATACAATGGCACATAGCAATGGTTATTCCACTCCACCAAGGTGGAAACACAACTGATCATGGTAACTACCACCCCATAAGCCTGACTAGCCTGGTCTGCAATGCTATGGAGCGCATCATCATGGCACTCATTAACAAAGACATTGGTAAGCTCCAAGCACTTGACCAAACCCAGGTCCATTTGGTTGAGTGCAGATCATGCCTAATGAACCTGTTTGACATCTTACAGACAGTCACCAAGGCATTAGACGAGAGGTGAGGTAGTTCACACATACTACCTGGACCTCGCCAAGGCTTTTGACACCATTCCCCAGTTGGGTGTTATTGATAAACTCACTAGCCTGTACATAAACCCATACATCACAAGATGGGTTGCCAACAGGGTTACATACAGAACCCACATGGTAAGACTAGCAGCCTCCAGGCCCAACTCTTAACCAGTCACAAATGGTGTCCCACAGGACTCAGTCATGGGACCCCTACTGTTTGGCATATACTTCTTAGAAGTACAGGCAGACACAGGTGGACTACGGCAGACCATGTTTGTGAATGACTGCAAACTGGGAGCCATAACTGACAGTCCAGCTGACACAGAATCCTTCAAAGGGCCTCACAGAGACCGACACAGGGTGTCAAAGTCATGGCCTCAAGCTAAGTGCCACAAACCGCATGGTCATTCCTTTTGGGAAAAACTAAACACCCACATATTAACATATAAGTGGCAGCCACCTTAATACAGACAAGGTAATAGGGGATCTGGGGACTAAGGTAAATAGTGATCTCTCCTTTGACAATCATATCTCAAAAGTAGTTAGGACATCCTTCTATGTAGGCCATGTGATTACTAAAGGGTTCGCATCTAGACATACTGAGGTTATAGTGCCCTTTTACTCATCACTCATCAGTCTCATCATAGAGTATAATAACTCATTTGGGATGTACCTTGGAAGACACTTCCAACAGCTGGAAGGACCACAAATGTACCTTGCCAAGAGGATTACTGGCCTCAAACATATGTCCTATGCAGCCAGACTGAATAAACTCCTGCTTTACTCAGTGGCATCTCATTTACTCAGAGATGATCTCTGCTGGCCTACAAAGCCATGTCCAACTCAGGTTTAATGGATATGCTACACCTATGGGAATCCATGTCACAGTGAGCCACACTCTGTAGTGAGCTAAACCTTGCCACAACAATAACTAGAACATGCTGGAGGGACAGATTCCTGTCACAGAAACTCCCCATGCTTTGGAACAACATTCATAATTACATTATACAGAGCCCCTCACTAACACCCTTCAAGAGAAACCTTGAAGAGTGGATGGGGAACAGTAGATACACCACAGGGATCCCACCATTGGCTCTGCTCCACAGAGGTACAGTTAATTAATCAATGGGGTGGCAAAAGCTGACACATTTTGGCTAGGCCTATGAATGCCCTTGGGCAGTTTGCCAAGTACCTACCTATAAACCTATGAACCTATACATGCAGTATCAGCACATGCTGATAGCTTAATTTACTGTGCAGGTGTTGACTTACCTTGTGCCAATAGCAGTTGTGTGTGCAATAGTTGAGGGCTGCCTATGTTGGATGCACACAGTAGACTGCCTATACATGACAATTTACAGGTAGTCTTGTGTGTGTGCCATCCATTTTTACTGTGTGTGCAGGTGGAGAAAGGTGTCAGTCCCTAGGTGCCTACAATGTCAGTGTGTGTGTGCTATACGATCCCTCCTTGTCAAGGCATGGGCATACTGGGCATGCCTCCGTCTGCCTACTGGGACTGGCTCAGGGTGTTCGTAGTCTGAGTACCTCTGTGCCTGTGGGGCCGTTGGCAATGCTGGTGGTCTGTGAGGGCCTTCATCATTCTGTCCCTGCTGCAGCTGTTTCCACAGAATCATATTGTGTAGCATGGCACATACTATGAAGATGTGGGCACACATGCCTGGAGAGTACTGCAAGGCTCCACCAGATATGTCCAAGCAATGGAACCATGATTTAAGCATCCCAAACACATGCTCTATAATGATTCTGGTTTGTGCATGTGCCTAATTATGGTGTTCTTTCATGGGTGTGTGTGCATTTCTGATGGGAGTCATCATCCATGGTTCCAGTTCATAGCCAGCAACCCCCACCAGGTGGCCATATGGGATGTCCCCCTTGGCAAATACCTGATACAGCTGTGAGGCATGCCAGATGTGGGAGTCATGATTGCTTCCAGGGCTGCCAGCACACACATCCATGATAATGCCCTGGGCATTGCACATGACCTGGCAGTTGATGGAGGGGTATCCCTTGTGGTTTATATAGCGCCTACCCTGCTCAACGGGTGGTGACTTGATTTGTATGTGCGTGCAGTCTATTGCACCCAGTACCTCTGGGTATTCTGCCACATGGTGGAAGAGACACATATTGCTGGCCAACTCCTCCTGCATTCGGGGGAAGTATATGTGCTCATTGGCATGTGGTAACATGGCATCCAGGAACTGGTGAAGTACCCTGGATGCTGATGCCTGTGATATCCCCATGATATCCTCAGTTGGCCTTTGAAAGGTACCTGTGGCTAGTATTCTCAGGCTTACACATACCTTCATATCCACTGGGATGGGTTCCCCTCTGTTTGTTCTGGCTCTGAGGCATGGCCGGCACATCTCCACAAGTTGCTGTAGGGTGTCCCTGTCCACCCTGTGATGCTCTACTATCTCCAGATCATGTAGCCCCTGGTAGGTTACCTTGGGTCTGAACAGTGATCTCCTCCTCTGGTGCCTGAGGTGGTTGTCAGCATCATCCTCCACACCACCTTTAGTCTCCAACACATGCTGGTGGATCAAAGCTATGGCAGCCCCTAACATGTACATATTAAAAAGTCCCCGTATGTATACACCAATGGTGCAGAGTGTATGGGAATACACAAGTGTGTGTGAGGTACTTTCACACTTTATACTATTGTGCTATGGATGCTGCTGATGTCATTGGCTGTGTATGAGCAATTTCAGCTGCAGGGTATCTTAATTATGGGTTTACAGTGAGTACTGCAAGTGTGGGGCCTGTAGTTTGGAGTTATGCTTGCCTGCCTTGATTAATCTGTTGCCCTTTGATTCACTTTTAAACCTGGATCCCCATCCATTGTCAGGCATGCATCCACCTGCCAGCTTTCTTGTTTTGTACTTTTCCTACCCAGTCATGTGTTGCAAAATGTGTTTTGTAGCTGATATAATGCAATTCTGCTTTGTTCTGCTGTGACACTTTACTGTATTCTTTGCAGTACAGCCCCTCCCCTTTCCTGTTCTGCAGATAGCTGCTTGCAGCTTTGTTAGCTGTTGTCAATGGCCCACTGTAGGCTCCTAGGTGTTAATTAGTCATTTGTACTCCAATTTCCCTGCTGCATCATTTCCTTATTTTTTTCCTATATCCTTCGTGTTTCAGCTCCAGTGCGCGCTGCACAAACACGTTGACCGAGTTTAAGCGCGTTTTAATCACCGTTCACATGCATACTCAGTTACCTTGTGTGCTGATGCTTTCAGCTAAGCAAAACTAAAGCCAGTTCAACACACCCCTTTCCTGCAGCTTTGCTTAGCTACGGGCAAACTGGGTTAGCACTGCTCCAATGTGCTTACAGCAAAGGTGACACACCCCTCTCTTGATGTCATCTTTATCTCATGGGCACACATCGGTGTTATAACGCTATGCTGTGAGGTGCATCCTTACACTGGCGTGGAATCTGTGATTCACTATAACTCCTCTCATTTGCATGAGATTGCCTACTAATTCCTAGATACCGCGCATTACACTGACACAGCCCCTTAGCAACCCTTGCACCATGGTGTGGTGTAACATGCCTGCCATTGACTATTATGGGGAAATCATATATGTTACATTGCAGTTTTATTCTATATTTTTATATTTTTCTTGCAATCCCGTTTGCGCGCCGCTTCCCTATGCTTAATCTTCGTGATAGTGCAAAAAAAAAAAATTAAATGTTATTTTTATATTTTGTACATGTTTTTTAATGCCTATGGCTATATATTTAGCCATTGGCATATATTAACAATATAATACATGTGTTTGGCCAGCTGTCATGGCTCCAATTTTATGTTTGCAAAAATGTAAATCGTTTTTTTTCGGTTTACATTTCTGCATGCTAACACTAAGCCTGCACCACTTCCTGTATTGCTAAATACCTTCATTTGCATGCTACACTGCTGCAAATGGGGTTATTAGCATACAGGTGCCAGGAGCTGTGCTGGCGTAGCGTACGCAGGTAGTGCACGTGGAAACAGCTCGTACCTGGATCGCTCGCCGGCCATATTTGGTGTTGAAGTGCCAGTGCTACACCTGCACTTGGCGCAAGCTTCGTGAATCCTGGGATAAGCCTTTCACTTCGCAGGTATTCCATAACTTCAACATCTATTTTTTAACTTCTGCTTTACTAATCTTCCATTCTACATTCCCTCTTTGTAAACTTATTTTTGTATTTTTAAATGTTCTATATCTGGATGCTTTTGTCTATATTTCTCTTCAAATATCTTTGGGGCTGCTTTTTTGTGTTGATTAATTTGGCTTTCTCCTTTGCATAACTATTTCACCATATCAGATCTCTCTTTCTTTCCCATGTCCATATTTCTTTTTTATACCTTTCAAAAATCTCTAGATTTTCTCACTTCCTCAGTTGCTCCTTTTTCCAAATGGCCCAAGGTTTTTTGCTCTATCTTGTGTGATGGCCTGTCAGGCATTAGGATGCAGGGATAAGTTCCCCTGACTGCCTCCAGGGTGCAGCAGTAGGGCAACCATTCAGAAGCATTGGTAGGATGTTTAAGTGTAAGACCTATGAAATCCCTGATTCTGTGGTCTGACTCTTCCTCTAGGGTGATGTCCATTGACATTGCAGCCTCCCTGGAGGATCTGTCCACAGGATTTTCTAACACGAGACAGCTCTTTGCCTGCATCACTGTTATAGTTTTTGTACTCGGTTCAAATCATTAGATTTTCTGAACCACATTTTCTTACTCCCCTTCTGGTTCCTAGCAATGTCCTCTGAGGGGTGAAGAAGCAGATTCCAATGGCAGGCAATGTTTTTTGATCGTGTTCGCTTCTGATGACAGTCTCTTTAACCATTGATTTAAGAGTGTCGAACTATCAAAAAGGGCATTCTTAGATTCATAGATTCATAAGTGAATGCTAGGCTAACTGCCCTGAAATGCCATTTTAAGCTAGCCAGTGGGCTGGGTCAGAATCACACCTTATACCTTGTATCTATGAGGTGAAGATTTTAACCATTATACAAAACTCACCCCCTCAAAATCAAACTCTATACCTTGTATCTGTGAGGTAATGACTTTAACCATTTTGGCAATCTCAAAAACAATAGGTACCTAATTGTTAACCAGGTAGGCCCACTGGAGACACAGTCCCTTTTCGGGGATGACCCAGGAGCAAAGTTTGGATATGTGACTGGCTCATGACCACACAGTAAGTGAATGAAAGCCAAAGGAATCAAGCCTTGTACCACACAAACTAAAGCTTGCAACTTTAACCTCTGTGCTGACTGCTGGTTAAGGAAGCATATCTTTAAGCCTTCCACAAAATCATATAATCTAGCTGTACAATCAGCTGCATTAGAAAGTAGATGCATGGATGCATTGGATATTGATTGTAGAGTAGACTGTTGGGACTCCAGCTTTTTCTGGATGTCCTCTGGTAAGTTACCCAAGAGCAACTTGGTAATCTCCTCATTTGGGTCCCTCCAGAAATGTGTCATATGGTTAAGGTAGTTCAGTGCTTTAAGTGCAAAAGTCTCTCACACATACATCCATTTTCCAAACCTGTCTAATGCCCTTGGCTTCCTGTTAGGGGGATGGACAGATGTGTTCTCTTCTGAGAGCTCCTTCTTAGTGGTTGCTCCCCACGCATGGCATCTACTGGGGGACCCTTGCTTGAGTGCAGTATGTCCTTTGGGATAACTAAGATCTTGTTGGGTTTATTTGGGATTGGCTCCACCACATCAGGATCATTCCACTCCTGCTGAACCATCAGATTGTAATGGCATCAGCATGTGTCACCACCCAATAGGTAGAACATCCAGCCTCAAAAGCCTTAAGAAACACAGACTCTTCAGCAGAAGGTGTATCTGTGAACCAACCCCCCTCACTGTTTCATCATTTCAAGGATATCACCAAAGGTGATGCCTTCGACAGGGGATCATGGGAACCCTTCTCCATCATCTAAGTCCATGTCTTCAGTGTGTGACTTAAGGGAGGAGTCTAAATGTCTCTTTTTACATGTTTGTTTCCTAGTACCTTACCACACTTGGCTTCTTGGGAGGGTTCAGAATCAGATGGGGTAACTCTTGTGGTGAGTACTCCCAATGCTAAAGGAGACTGATCGTTCCTGTTGATCAGGATGTAGGAGCTCAGATGCAGAATCCAAAAAGGGGGTTGGGATGGAGTTGAGTATGGTAGGGACACCTCTTCTCTTGATCTGAATAGAACCCTTTCAAACACCTCTAACACCAAGGATGTGACAGGAGCTGAAAATGCAATCCACTGGTCCAAATTTTGACAGGAAGAGCACCCTCCACTCTGATCTGCCAAACCGCCGAGGCCAACAATGGAGCTGAGCTATCTAGCACCAAGGCACCTGGCTCCAGTGAGAAGCATTTAGGATGCAATGGCAATCAGATCTGAATGGTTTCCAGATGCAAACACTTTGGAGTCTTCAGGAGGGCTGGACCCAAAAGTGCTGTGGAAAAGCACTTTCTCGATTTTTTTCTCCTTCTCTGCCTGTCTCTTTAAATTTCTCCTTTACTTTCTCCATCAAGGATCTTGGTTTCTTGACCTTCTTCACTGGGGAAGAAGAGGAAGATTCTGAAGCAACAAAAGGAGATGGTAGTTTGCTTTACATTTGAAGCAGCAGTCATGAGTCAGATGGGAAAACTAGCTATGTTCAAGCTGATTTATTCTGCCAGCAGGCAGAGGGTGAACACTTGGAAAGCTACTCCAGAAGGTGTAACTTGAGGATTATAGGTCTGTTTGAGGAAATAGATCTTAATTCACTGAAGTTCATTTCTATGCAATTTCAAGAGCTGTTAAACTAAATGTGTATATACCTATGACTGAAACAGTTCACATAGTTCCTTTGTGTTACAACCAAAATCAAAGCAACTCAAGATGATACAGAAAATTGTTTGGTCAACTGTCTAAACTTATTGGAGAAAGAGGCTGTACTGAGCTTATGCAGGCAATGACAGAAAAATATACTGGTTGATGGAGCCCAGCTTGTATCATCCCAGACTCTTCTGCAGATTTGTTCTCCAGCTGATTCTTGCACAATCCAGCTGAGGTTTTCCATCAGACAAAAACCTGAAAAGAATACCTGAGCTGAATGTTTTCCTAGTCTGGTAGATGTATTCTTGTCCACTCAGAATGGTCCTTCAATTGGATCAGTCAAGGGAGTAGCTGGCAGAGATATTGAGAAGAAGCAAAGAAGCAAACTGACTGTGGCCTGAATTCTTCCTAGGTCTTTTCGACAGCTTTTCTCTCGGTAAAACAAAATATCTTCCTTTTACCTCTAAAGGGGTGGCTATCCAGTTAAGCAGAATACTCACACCAGTCAGAGGTAGGTAGTTATTTTGTACGAGGCATATCCTTTGGATACCAGAATTGCGTAACATCAGTTATCATCAATTAAGCTATCCAGTCATTTCAGTGCTTTTCATGGCAGCCAAGATGGGGACTCTGGCTTCACGGAAGATTTGCTCACCAATCACAGGAAGAAAACTGAACAGGAATTATTTTGGATGCTAACATGGATCTCACCAAGGATGATCATTAACATCAGCTTACATCCTTCTAAGTTGGGAACTGCTGATTGAGGGCTCAGTGTCTGTTATTCTAAAAGTGTATTAATTCTGGTTTAAGCACTTGGGCTTCAGGCCAGTTATTTTACATTAAAAGGGTTCGTGGTCTGCACTCTTGTGGGAGGAGAGGCTGGACTCTGCCCTTCTGAGCTGGGAATTTCTGGTTAAAGGCTTATAGTGCCTGCATATTTGAACTGCTTCGTACTGAAATTGGGACACCTTGTTTGCTGTAGCGTAGACTAGATCCAGGCCTGCTGAATCTGGCTTTGTTTGTATAACTTGAGCACTAATCCAGGCATTCTTTAAAGTATTCAATTGTATTTACTACTGCTTGGTAGTAACTTGATTAAAGTGTAGCTATCATTCTAAGTCTTTTGGATTAAGCACTTGGGCTTCAGACCAGTTGTTTTACATTAGGAAGGTTTGTGGCCTGCACTGTGGTGGCAGGACAGGTAGCTTACATCCTTCTAAGTTGGGAACTGCTGATTGAGGGCTCAGTGTCTGTTATTCTAAAAGTGTATTAGTTCTGGTTTAAGCACTTGGGCTTCAGGCCAGTTATTTTACATTAAGAAGGTTCGTGGTCTACACTCTTGTGGGAGGAGAGGCTGGACTCTACCCTTCTGAGCTGGGAATTTCTGGTTAAAGGCTTATAGTGCCTGCATATTTCAACTGTTTCTTACTGAAATTGGTACACCTTGTTTGCTATAGCATAGACTAGATCCAGGCCTGCTGAATCTAGCTTTGTTTGTATGCTTGTTGTTTGTTTGCTTGTTATTTCCCTGAAATGCTAATACCACCTAAAACATGGCTTTTCAGTGCTTCTGTGGATCCCTAGTGATATCTGCATTGCTTACTGTACTTATTTCCTTGTTTCAGTTAAAAGAAAGTTACTGTTTGTCATTTTTGCATTTAAGTTACCTGAAACACATTGCATTTAAGTTACCTGGCACTTGCTCACTAAAGCAATTATATAAGCCAGCACTAAAAAATTAAAAGCACTACACCCTCACAAACTCCCCTTGAGTACCTTGTTCCCCATTGGCCCTCTTTTTCAATTATAAAGGAATTCCCAATACTATTCTAGCATATCCAAAGGTCAGTTGTCAATCTCCTCTCCGGTCCAGCTGGTGAATCTGGGAATCTTGAGGCAGTGTTACAACTGCCTCATGTACACAGACAACCCTCTCCTCCTCCCAACAAATTCCAACACATGTGAGAGATGTATCCATATAGCCAAACTGGAGGCTAAGCTCTCTCAACCTAGTACTGGCATAACCAGTCAGGAGGAGAAGGAAACCACACTCACTACAATTCCAGTCTCACATAGACCTACCACGACAGCAAACCAAACACATAAACACACAAAAACATACTCTGAGGCTCTAAATAAAAATCTGCCTAAGCAGCAGAGACCTCCAAAGCAGACACCCAAGCAACTGCTACCCCAAAACAAAACACAGGCAACACATAGCTCACAAAGCCAGTGTGCCGAACAGTCACAGCCCTTAAGGCTAAACAACACACCTGATACACTTGTAATAGGTGACTCTATCATCAGGCACACTGACATCCCACTCACCAGGCTGAACAAGGAGAAGGTCACTGTGAGCTGCCTGTTGGGTGCTAGGATCCGCCACATAACACAAGCACTCAGGTCACTCCAAGGCAAGTACACATATGACTCAGTCATTGTCCATGCTGGTGTGAATGACCTGAGACGTACCTCCCTGGACTACATGAAAAGAGACATAGAGGAGCTCTCTGAGCATGTGGCTCAGGCCGGTGTGACCCTGACCTTGAGTAGCATCTTACCCTCACCAAGAATGATGCCACAATATGAAGACAAGATGATCAATGTCAACAATTGGCTTAAGTATTGGTGTCATTCAAAGGGGATCCAATGCCTGTCAGCCTGGAATGACATGCTCAACAAGGCACGATGCTTCGCTAGGGACGGCTTGCACCTGTCACCCCTGGGCTTTCGGATATTGGCAAAGGCTCTTGCTACCCCCATAGTGCCTTTTTTAGGCAAGGCTCAAAAGACAAAGCCACCTCCATAGATATCACAAGGGATAAGAAAACTAAGAGTAATGCTACTCACCGCCAGAAGTCTAAACCTCAAGATGCACACACTCGAAACTCTCCTTAGCATGGAGAACATCGATATCTGTGCAGTAACAGAAACCTGGTTCAAGGCTCCCAAGAGCACCCCAGCACTACCATGTTATACCTCATACCATGCTTTTCGGCCCCAAAACTTGGACCGAACCACAAAAGGAGGGGGAGTATCAATATTCGTCAAAGATATCCACACCTCCAGGTTGGTGGCACAGCACGAAGCATCAGAGACTATCCATGTGCAACTAACAGTGGGTAAAACTGCCTTCCAGTTTATAGCCTGCTACAGACCACCCTCCCAAACCCAGGAACCCCACTTGGTCTTCCTGAGAACACTGGAAAATATGAAGGTCTCTCCAAACACCATTATATTGGGCGACTTCAACTACCCAAACATAGACTGGGAGCATTACTCTAGCTCCAACACCCTAGCCCAAAGGTTCCTAGAATTTATAAACTCAAATGCTATGGAACAACTTGTTACCACTCCCACAAGAGGGAAAACATACTGGACCTGATCACCACCAACATGGGGACTCTATGCTCCAGACCAGAAGTGTATCCCTCACTGGTAAGATCAGACCATAAACTAATCTCACTGGATATTCACATCCTGACCCCACCTCCTGCCCAGAAAACCACAGTGAAAAACTTCTCTAAAGCAAATTTCACACTCCTCAAAACCGAGGTGGAATCCTTCAAAGCCCCTGGGCCTGTGGAAAATACGGCCCAGACTGCAGAATCCTTTATAAATGCATTCTATGAACACCTTCAGGAATGCATGGATCATGCAATCCCAAATAAAACCAAGACCCAATCCTCCAAAGGCAGACGTCCTGTCTGGTGGACCCCAGCCATAAACAAGCTATACAATAGAAGGAGGAAGCTACTAAATGATAGAGCAAAATCCCAAAAAGGGAAGGCATCTCTGATCAGTATTAGCAAAAAACTACGGGCACTCATAAAATTGTCTAAGGCCAGGTTCGAGAGAAAAATTGCACAGGACACTAAGGATAATCGCAAGGCTTTCTTTAGTTATGTTAGGAACCTGGATGGGAATTCCCAGATATGCTCAGCATTAGTCCAAAATGACAAAAAATACACCGAATCCACAGACATTGCCAACATCCTAGCTGACAGGTTCAGCGCAACCTTCTCCGCCCCCTCCCTACCAAAAGGGCAAATATCTATCCCAGCAGAGTGCTGCCCCCCTAACATCTCAGATGCTCAGGTAAGAGCTGCCCTCTCCAAAGCAAAAAACACAGCATCAATGGGACCAGACGGTGTCCTGGGCTGCATCCTACATGAACTCCAAGAAGAGCTAAACCCAAACATAAAACTACTGTTCAATCTCAGCCTTACTACAGGATATGTACCCAAAGAGTGGCGTACAGCAACAGTGGTCCCTCCCCACAAAGGCAGTGCCTCAACGGATCCTGGAAACTATCGCCCCATAAGCCTGACTAGCTTGGTCTGCAAAGCTATGGAAAGGATCATCATGGACCTCATAAATAAAGATATTGGGGACCTACAGACACTGGATCCTACCCAGTTCGGCTTTGTTAAGGGCAGATCCTGCCTCTTAAACCTGGTTGATTTCTTTGAAACAGTCACCAAGGCCATTGACGAGGGGAAGGTGGTCCACACAGCCTACCTGGACCTCGCAAAAGCCTTCAATACAATACCCCACTCGGGCATTATAGATAAGCTCACCAGCATAAATATAAACCCCTATGTCACTAGATGGGTTGCAAACTGGCTCAAGGACAGAACCCACATGGTTAGAATTTCTGGAGCCATGTCAGACTCCAAACCAGTTACAAATGGCGTCCCACAAGGCTCAGTCCTGGGATCTCTCTTGTCCGGTATATATTTCTCGGAGGTACAGGCCAACACGGAAGGACTGTGGCTGACCAAGTTCGCAGATGGCTGCAAACTGGGCGCCATAATCGACTCTCCAGCCGACACAAGCATCCACCAGAAGGGCCTCATAGAAACAGACAACTGGTGCCAGAGCCATGGCCTCAAGTTAAACGCCAAAAAGTCTATAGTCATCCCCTTTGGCAAAAACAAAGTGCCCACAAATTACCACACAGGTGGTAATGCATTAAGTACAGAAGAAGTAATTAGGGACCTGGGGACCCAAGTTGATAGCAGTCTCTCATTTGACAACCACGTGGCCAAAGTGGTTAGAAAAACATTTTATATAACCCACCTAATCATGAAGTGATTCACATGTAGATCAGGGAAGGTCATCGTGCCTCTTTACTCATCCCTCATCAGGCCCATAATTGAGTATAGTGCCTCTTTTGGGATGTACCTTACCAGACACCTGCAGCAACTGGAAAGACCCCAAAAGTACCTCACCAAGAGGATCAAAGGGCTCAAACAGATGCCATATGCTGCCCGGTTAAAGAAACTCCAGGTCTACTCAGTGGCATACCGCCTGTTCAGGGGCGATCTGTGCCTGACGTATAAAGCCATGTCCAACTCGGAATTAATGGACATGCTGCACCTCAGAAAATCCAAATCCCATCGAGCTACGCACTCGAGAGACTTGAACCTCAGCACTGAAATAAATAGGACATGCTGGAGGGACAGATTCATAACCCAGAGGCTCCCTTCACTCTGGAATAAAATCCCAGTCCAGGTTAGGCAGAGTCCCTCATTGACTCTCTTCAAGAGGAATCTTGATGAGTGGATGGGAGATCATAGGTTTAACCAGGGTATCACTTCTGTGTCACTGGTAGACAGAGGCACAGTATACTAACCTCGAAAAAGGGCATAGCAAAATTAATTTAAAATGGGTGGTGAAAGCCAAACACATTCTGGCTAGGCTTATAAATGCCCTAGGGCAGATAGCCTAGTATGAACCTATGAACCTATGAACTATACTCAGCAGCACAAAAAGATTCAGTACTCCAAGCAGTGGCTGCTATTATACAGATGGACACTGGCTCATAACAGATATGTAGTTTGGGCTTAGTTTTTCTTGTCCTGATGTAGGTTATTTTACTTTCCTCATCTCTACTGTGATGGAAGTATAAAATCATGCCACTCAACTGTCCAGATTTTCACAGAAGGTCCAGATTTTTGCCTCATATTTCTGATCTGTTCTTCTTAAAATGGATGGTTTTCTGGAAAGTCATTGAGGATTGAAGTACCTATATAATGACACACATTTAATTCTCAGACTTCATATCCTTCAAAAAATACATTTTAACATAAATCTCGTTATTTCAGAAACTGTGGAAGTTTATGAGCAATATTCAAACATGTCCCTATTTTTGGGCCTTTTTCCCCCTGTTATTTTAAGCTTTGTCTAGATTTCTTGCAATAAGCGGTCTAGAGGTATGTATGGAATAAATGTCAATATTCTGCAGGGAGGTTTGGTGCAGGCCATATATTTTGAATTACTCTTCCATATACAGTCAAAAAGATTATTACATTTTGGCTGATAATATCACCTTCTTTAGAGGTACTTTGCTGTCATTATGGTAGATTGTTAATACATCTTCCACCAGCTTCTCCCTTAACTGTAAAACTTTGTGTTACCTTGGCATGCATGCTTGGGCATAACACATTGCTTTCACAGTGATGCTTCACAATGCAAGAAGCATTATGCTGTTTCCTCATTATCACCTTTTTTCCCAAATACATTTGCACAGTAGAATTACTATATTGATTGCTGAATTTTATTGGTCCCTGATGCTGTAGTTTGCATGCTTGAATAAATACTACAATTAACCACACAAAGACCGACATAATGGAACAGTCAGTTTTAACTGACTTTACTTGTAGCAAATATTAGTGTAATCAGGTCTAAGTGAAGTACTGGACTTGCCTGCTGAAAAAAATATATTGGTTTTAGTAGTGCGCATCGTGGAGCAAAATTAATATAGCTTCCAGATGCTATACTTTGTGGGGTTGAAAGAATACAGCATTCTGCTGTGCCAAAGCTAGCATCACAGGGCAGCCAAGGTGGTCCACAGTATTTCACAGGAGTATTGGACATTTGATGAAGACATTATGAAGACAAGGGACTTAAATAAAATGAAGATATGGCTCAGTGACAAAATGTGAGAAATGATTTAGTGTACAAAAGATGTGGAACAAATATTGAAAGTTATCAAGCAAAGGTACATTTTAAGAAGAGTTAGAATGAATGTTCCAAATAATTATTATCTGACCAAATAATTGCAGATTCCCTAGTGGAATTAAAGTACTTTAAAAAAGAATCATCTACGTTCTTTGATTAGACATGAGAATAGGAATGAATAAGAACTTCAGTGTCATAACTAGAAATACTAAGATTAAACTAACACAGAAATGGTTAGGAGATAGTAATGAGTATTAATGACAATTAGATACCTTTTTAAATATCTGAAATATTCGAATGGCAGCAAATGTAATATATTATCACCCTTTCTGTTCATTGTAAATCAACAGGCTTAGAATAAAGAACATGGAGCAAATTCTTTAACCTATTATATAATAAGGAGGGTTGAAAATGTGATAAAATGGATCATGGTAAGATGAGCATATAGCCAGATATTTCAGAAGAGTTCAAAGAAAATAATATCCAAAAGATGAAACTCAATAATAATACCTGCCAGTAGCACACTTTTACTGGTTGAGAAGTTAAGTTTTCATTGCCATCCATCACATAGATCTGAAAGGATTTATTTAATAGGTGGTGCTGCGGTAGCATTGTCGCCTCACAGTAAGATGCTGTCCTGTTCGATTCTCAGCTAGAGCGTCTTCTGTGTGGAGACATGCGTGAGTGGATGTACCTTCATTGAAGGATGTGCATCAGGGCCAGCAACTCGGCACGTAAAAATCTACTGCCAATCATTAGTGGCTGTGGCGATCCCTAACCGAGAAAAGCCAAAAGACTCAACAACAACAACAACTAGTGAGTAAAGCATAGGAGTGAGAGGCGCTATTAGCACTTGAATGTCGGCGTTTTCATAGTCGGTTATTTAAGCTGTCGGTGATGTGGATTGTCAGTGTTCTCGTGTCGGTTAAGTGATTGTCGATTATGTGGTATGTCAACAAAGTCAGGTAGAACTATATATATATATATATATATATATATATATATATATATATATATATATATATATATATATATATATATAAAATGGATATGGTACGTTACTAACCATCTGCCTGCTAGTTTCCTTAGTTTGTTTGGTTGTTCGTATTCATTAATCATGATAGAACACTGAACCCATGGACCTTTTTCAGACTCAGACGGGGGCATTTCTGATTAATTAACTTGCTCAGAGTCATACAGCATGCAAGTGAAGATTTCAAATTAGACTTCAAGAAGCATTTCATTAACTGACAGATAGTAAGCAATACTATTCCTTATAAGTCCATTTATTATTGTGCATTACATCTTATAAAAAGGAATTTAATGATAAAGGTGCTTTGTATATACAATAGCATGATTTTAAAAGGAGGAAATCAACAATGACTAAGTTGCATTTTGTTATGAATTTTTTCATGGGTAGTAGACTCTGGTTTGCAGGTAGGCGTCACACACACATAGGATCATAGGATCATAGGAAGTTACTAGGCTAGTGACCCGGAGGTTATTTCAAGCCTAGTCATTTCATCCCAATGTAATACCAAGGATATTCTAGTCAATATCCAGGACTGTATTTAATAATGACACCCCATGTCCAGGAGGGTTGTGGGCACTATCCCCAGTAAGAATTTACGGTGCCCCATCCACTCGTCCAGGTTCCTTTTAAACAATGTCATAGAGGTGCTTTGCTTCACATGAATCGGCAGCCTTTTCCAAAGATGTGGCAGTCGCTCGGAGAAAAATCTGCCCCTCCAGCACATTTTGTTCAAGGTGCTAAGTTTATCAGTAATGCCTGAGGATGGGATTGTGTCGAAGGCCTTGGCTAGGTCAAGGTATACTGTGTGCACAGATTTGCCCTTGTCAATGGCCCTGGTCACATTTATGAAGAAATCCACAAGGTTTAAAAGGCAGGATCTGCCCTTGATGAAGCCGAATTGAGTCAGATCCAGAGTTTGGAGGTTGCCTATGTCTTTACTTATGAGGTCCATGATGATACTTTCCATGGCCTTGCAGATGAGGCTGGTCAGACTTATGGGTCTATAATTTCCGGGTATGTTTCCACCTTTGTGGAGGGGAATAACTGTTGCTCTTCTCCATTCTGCAGGAACATAGCCTGTGGTTAGGCTGTGATTGCTTAGGGTACTTAATGGTGATACTAGTTTATGTTTTAGTTTGTTTAGAAGGCAGGCTGGGATGCCATCTGGCCCCATACAGTCTGTGTTTTTGCCTTAGACAAGGCTTTACTGACCTGCTGTTTGGATATGTAGGGTGGGAGGGAAGTTGGGGGCAAGGTTTGTGATATGTTTGGAGGGGATAACGGAGTGAAATTTTCACCAAATCTGTCTGCCAGCAGGTTTGCTATCTCTGTGGGATCAGTGTGTCTGTGATACCGTTAGTCACTAGTTGTGCTTGGGCCCTACCTTTTAAGCTGTGAGCATAGCTGTAAAAGGCCTTATGGTTATCCTTAGCTGTGATTGCTAAATTTTTCTCAAAGAGGATTTGACATGTTGCCTTATTTGCTGTTGAGGCTGAGGAGGGTGTTTTTCCATTGTTGGGGCCACACCTTAGTTTTCTTAGACAGTAACTTTTTGAGTTTGTTGTAAAGTTTGTTGATGCTGGATGTCCACCAGGACAGCTTGTTTTTACTTCAGTCTCTGGCTTTGATTCTTTCTAGAACAGCCGAGTCTATACACTTATACAAGTGATTGTACAGGGCTTTAGTGTAAGCTTCGGTGTAGTTACCGCTTCCAGCTGGGGATGGGGCTTGGAATGCTTTTATACCTTCCCCTAGGAGGGTACAGTTTGCCTTGGTGAAGTTTTTTAGTCTGGCTTCACCCTTTGTGAGTTCTGGTGTTAGTGCCAGTTTGAAGATGACTGACTTGTGGTCAGATTTAATTAATGAGGGTCCGACAGTTGCAGTGGTGCATCTGTTTGTTATATTAGTGAGGAACAGATCTAGTATGTTTTTCCTTTTGTTGGGGTTTGAACAATTTGTTCCAGGGCATTTGAGTTAACAAAGTCAAGGAACTTTTGTGCTAGTGATTTAGGGCTAGCCTACGTTTCCCAGTTGATGGTGGTATAATTGAAATCCCCCATGACAGAATGTTTGGCAATATTTGGATCGACTCCGGTTTGGTCAAGTAGGCCTCATGCACATTGTTATTCCTTGGAAATTATTTGTGATAAAAAATATTGATTTAGTAATACTGATATCTCTGAAAACATTTGAAGGGGTTGGGAGGGTGGCCTAATGGTTAAGGTGTTTGCCGTACAAACACAAGGTACAGAGTTTGAGTCTCACAAGGGATAATTGGCTAGGCTTAAAATGGCTCGCAAGGGCAGTTAGCCTAGTACTAAACTTTGAACCTATGAACTATGAACCTATGAACACACTTTAATGTCTAATTTTCTGAGTTGCCACTTAACCAGGTTTCCTTTGGCACTCAGCTGAATATATTTAAGATGGACAGAGGACTCAGCAAAGGGTGAGTCTTGTCTTCCTGCCTGTTTGCACTTTTCAGGGACAGGGCATACTGGCCAATACAAAGGCTGGAGAGTGTCCAGTTTAGGGGTGTGAGGGTGCAGTCCTTTGCTGTTGACAGCTAATGCTATACTTTTAGTCTCAAGTGACAGATCTCCAGTCCAGTGCACCGGAGCAATTTGCTGTTTAAAAAGCCCTCTGGAATGAAAATCATTACTTCCAAATTAAATGTCATGGTTCTCTGCTAGACAATAAGTAAATTATACTCCACAGGTTAGGAGGAAGCAGCCATCTGAGGGTGAGGAGTTTGCTTATACAAGAGTCTTGTTCATGGAGGGTAGAGGGAATCAGATGACTGAATACTGGATGGCTGCAGCAGCAGAAATACTTGCAGACATTATATTGGACTATGGTGGTGATGCAAAAACTGAGTCATAGATTAACACTTCCAGTTTACTCATCAGTTTTTGCCCCACTGCCTCACCTATGATCATAAGCTCTCAGTTGTGAGTGGGAGGATGAGATCATGGATACAAATAACAGAAATGATGTTTCTTTGCAGGGCAACTGTGGAATCACTCTCTGTGATGGAGTAAGGAACTTCTGAATATGCCTATTGGTCAACTCCAGCATGAAGCATATCACTGGGAGGATGGCCTGGGACAAAATCACATCTGTAGTGATTACCAGTTTGGCCTGGGAAAACCAGGCATACCACAAGATGACCATAAGATGAGCTGGGGACTGTAGCTGGCAAGACAAACCTATGATATGCTCTGCTCAGTTTGCTTCTGTGGCTTTTGCCAGGTAAAGCATCTGAAAAGATAAATGACTGCCTTATTCAGATCTTAAGTAAAGGATGGAAGCAATGAACAATATCTTGCTTTGTAGTTTAAATTATTTTGTCACTGCATCCCCCTGTCTTCACTAGCTCCAATTTTCATGTCTCTCACCAAAACTGTCCAAAGCTGCTGTTCCACTTTCCTTAACACAAAAGTGGCTCTGTCTCTTTCTTATATAGATCATTCTATATTCTGTGAAACTCAAAAGGACAAAGTTGGAGCATTATGTTCCAGTACGTTGAATAAGAGGCAACTCCTCTGTACAGGACACCTTAACTGCTGTTATGTCCTCTTTCTTTCTTATTGTTTATGTGCTTGTTTTTTCAGCATGATGAAGGAGAAATTCAGTCTGGATCAATTTGGAATACATGGCATGCAAATTACATGCATATTACACACCTGTCAAGATGTAACCCCAAGGGAAAATAACTTTGCTGTCATGTCTTTCTTAAATTATTTATTTGTGTAAACAGTGTTATTAAATTAGTAAGCATTCACAATAATGAAAATAATGAAGACAGATATTAATATAACGTTTTGGCAAATTCGGTTATAAATATAACAAAAATGAAAAAAAAAAAAAAAAATATATATATATATATATATATATATATATACATAGATACATATATATTTGTGTATTCATTCATTCATTTCAACATATGCTTGTTGACTACTTTCAGTATGATCAAGGACAAGTGAAATACCATGCAAACTGTACATAAAACAGTCATTCACTGGAGTTTGTTTTCCCTTAGAAGAGAAACAAAAGTGACTGTCTCATAATGCCACTGTTACAGACGTCTGTCTATTAATGACTTTTCATGAATTCCAAAGTAGCTGATTTGACTGAAAATTTTAATCTTTATTGCACAGCTATAGTTGAGAGCAATCTACTGGAACAGTTGCATCTGTGCAAACGTTTAAAAGTACAATGTATCATCAACATGACTATTAATTGTTACCTCTGAACTTATTTTATATAGCAAGCAGAAAAAATGGTTTTAATCAGTTTTAGTAACCTTGAAAATCATCTAAGTATGCAAGCACTTAGCCAGATAAAAGAAAATTATAATGTATGCATCATCATTTACTAAAGAAACCAAAAGAACAACAAAAAATGTTTTTGCTATCACTGAATTCATGTTTATTTCAAAGTAGCAGCAGCTGGTTTTAAACTATTCTGTGATTACCTACAGAAGTGATGTAAATGAAGTACGCAAATTCCCTCTAAACAGAGATTCCATATGCCATTCTGTTTATTACTTCATTTAGGTTCATATGATAAGCTCACTGATTCCCATTTTAATACTTACATTTAACATTCGCTTTTTATTCCAAAGCAAAAAAATTCAGTACTTATAAATGAGAATCCAGATTTATTCTACTAGCCAGAGATAACTTATTTGACCAGTGTGGGATAGTTAATTCATGGATACTCCATAATCAATTGCGTTTATAACACAAAAATCCACACCACCTTTCTCCATTATCAATATCCATTATATATGCCATGTAACACATATGTGCTGTATAACAAACAGCTGCATCACATTTATCAGATATTAATATATTTGTAGTCTATGACATAGTCAGGATAAATTATTCATCATTTAAGGCAGCATTCCATACATTTATATGCAGTTTTTGACATTTTAAGAGTCTGCTGCAAGAGCTATTGATTTGGACTATTAGAGACTGTGCTTTGGGTGAGAATGTTTTTCAGAAAAATAAAACAAGGAAAAAAACATGATTAATCTTAATCAGACCATGATTTGATTAAAATTTGCCTATAAAGGTGATGTTCATTCAAATGGTTCCACAGCACAGCAGTAGCATTCTGACTGTGGGGCTAAATGATGTGGGATCAAATACTGCCTAGGGTACAGCCAAGGCTGGCTGAGGGGTGGGGTGGGGTGAGTGACAGCCACCATTGGTTCACTCTTCCCAGGAAGAAGGATGTGGCTCTGTTCAGCTGCATTACTGATGTGGCAGTATCCGGGTGCAGCAGTGGACAAACCAGGTACACTCAGCCTGTCAAGTGGACTAGCACATTCCTGGAATCAGTGCTGACCTGGAAGTCTGAAAGTGCTTGTCAACCAGTGTTACTAGCCCTACCTTGGGGTAGGGCAGGTAGTCAGAGGAAGGGACTGATGCTCATAGACATTGAGCCAGAAAAATATATAGAAAAAAGGGCTAGGCTTTTTATGCCTTAGATTTGTTTGGATTACTTCTTGAAGATACGTCATACTCATGTGTGAAATGAAACCCATTGAACTAATTTTTGGAATTCACATCTGTCTGCTAAGATTTCAGTAAATATAGCAAGTATCTGCTATATGCCAGATTGATGCTTTACAATCAAAAGAAAACACAACGCTTGAAGGGAAATAAGAAAGTTTCCTCATCTGAGAACAACTGACAACTTTTCAAATTCTGAATTCTGTGCTGGTGCAAACTGAAAAAGTATTCAGTGGAATTTCGGAACTATCTTCTTTTGGGGTAAAGCTCTACTCACTACTCATGTAAGAGACTTTGTCACCTGCATCCCCTGATCAGCTCTTACATCTCAGAGAACCTTTGTAAGATGGGTGTATTTTGATATTTCAGCAGTTTAATGTTTTGTGGCTGGTTTGTAGTTTACTTTCTTCACATAGCATCCTTCTTTTCCCTAAAGTAACAAACTTTTGTCAGCTTATATCAGAAATGATGTACTTTAACTCTTAGATAATCTCAGCATAACAGATAGTACTAGTGTAAATCTGGATTTCGTCAGCTGGCCAGAATGAAAGAAGTTTCATGATGTATCATGCGCAGAACACTATGTCGGCAATGGATGCTGTGATAAGACTGACAAAGAGAAGTTGTACTCTCTGCTCATTGCTGCTACAAATTTTTTATTTTGTCTGTCAACTCAACTAGAGATCACTGGATTCAACCTTAACAGCTGCACAGCTTTATCATATATTTGGTTATAAGTATGAATAAAGATGAGATGAAATCTACTTTTTTGTGGTAACACAGTATACCCTGCCCAATATGATATGACAACAGTTTAACTCACAATTCTTTTTCAAGTTGTTTACCAATCCAGAGAAACAAAACATTCTTGGAAAGGCTAAATGGCTATAAATTATATTTTAAGTAGGACTCCAGTCAAAATCTCACAAAACTGACAAAGTATTAATCAGAAATGGCATGGTATTACCCACATATAACTAGATGGACACTGGTGAGTGTTCTTTCCTGATGGACATTTTCATATTAAGATCTGTGTTTATGATGTAAGGAAAGCATCTGATTTGGAGAAACACACACAAGCTTCACTTTTGTGATCTTCTCTGAAGGTTAAAGATGCTATTAGCAGCATAAAGCTCTAGCTATTAAAACCATTTTGATACTTACAGAATTCTTGCATTTTAGACAAATACTGACAGTCTTGTGGAAAATGGAGTTCACAAGCCCAAATAGATGTTTTGCATCTTATTGTTAGAGCTATTATTCATTTACTTCTAGCTTTTAAAGACTACTTATGCAGATGACCAGAAGCATTAGTGTTCCAGAGACTACTGGATGATATAAAACATGTTTTCTTTTTCAGCTCACAGAGATTATTTTGGTTCATATCACGTTATTGAAAGCCGATAACGTCAAATGCCACAATGTCAAACACTATGCATCGAACGCTAAAAATAGTGAAGCTGCAGAACATCGAATTCTTTCCTAGGGAAAGAATTCGGTTGTCCGTTTCTGTGGCTTCACTATTTTTAGCACTGTGGTGGAAAGTTACGGGGGTTCAGGTAAGTTTGTGATTGTGTGGACATTAGGTTTAGGGTGTGGGTTACATCAGTTAGGGTCAGGGCACTGGTGAGGTGAGGGTGTGATAGTGACAGAGTTTAGGGTTAGGGGTGGGTTAAGTGAGTTAGGGTTAGGGCGCGGGTAAGGTGAGTCTGCGATAGTGACAGACCTCAGGGTTAGGGTTGGGTTAACATAAGTGGATAGATAGTAGTGTTTGTATAGTTTAGTGTAGGGTTAGATGTATGATTTTAAGTGTAAGTGTGTGGATTGCTGTTTTTTTGGTGTGCCTGTGTTGTGTGAATGTGTTTCGGAATAGCAAATTTTTTCCCTGGGGAAAAAAGTTGCTGCTCTGAATGTTCGATATTGTGTGCTTTAGATTATTTAGGTTCGATTAAATGGTGTTTGGTGTTTTTGGCTTTCGATAACATGATATAAACACGATTATTTGAGTTGTGAGGTTTGACTTCGAAGTATAGGCTAGGGAGACCCTGGTTCCATGGTGCAGTGGGATGGAGCCCTAACTGCAAACCAGCCAAATGGCTTCAATTTGAGGCCCAGGCACTGGAGGTCCCAGGTAGGGAGAGGGAAGAGTGAAGGGGCATGATACACTCACCTCTCTTGGGGGAAAAGGTTGGTTACACTCACGCATACACAAAGTCTATCCTATTTCCGTACTGGAAATGGTAAAACCATTGCTTGTGATTCCTGGGGTGGGGTGCTACTTGGTGGGAAGTATGCTTGGAGAAGTGAAAGGATGGCCTCCACTGTAAGCCCACTGCATGATTCCCCCCATCCCTCACCCCCTGCCATCACTTGATGAAGTGTGTGTAGGGAGTTAGGGCCAGTATGTAATAAGCTGAACCATACTTTATGGCTGCCTGAATGATGGCCTCTTCTGGCCAATTCTCACCCTGGTGATGGGGAACACTGGACAGAAGGAGGCTGATGATGAGCAAGTAGGGGAAGATGGACAAAAAAGCTAGGTTCTGACAGTGAGTATGTGAAGTGATAACAGTGGAGATGAGACATGTTAAAATCATGTTCGACTCATTCATTGGGTGCTATTGCTGAACATATGGACATGCAGTACAAATGCCTGTCTGAATGAGACACAGAGCTGTGACATGAAAAATCACAGCAGTGGAATGCAGCAGCACCACCTGCAGGTATCAGGATTGCTGCCTCGACTGCACACCTGTGTGTTCACAATGAAAAGGAACCTCCATTGTACAGTGTATGCTCGCAAGCTTTTTGGAGGAAAGAATTGCAAAAACAGTAAAATATTTTTATGCAACATTAGAAACAGTCATGGATGTGAAAAGAGAAGACCATCACCATTAAGAAGAACAACCTGGCTAGATGATTAATCATGCAAAGCATAGGTTCCATGCCCTCCTTAGAACAAGTAAAGTTAGAGCTACAGTGACTGCAAGGGAAAATGAAGACGATAGAAAAGAGAACACAACCATCTGTACAGATCATCCAGAATATGCCAATGACATAAATGTAAGCATCCTGATGTATTCACCAGGTAGAAAAGGTCATGCCTGACACTTTAATGGCACCATATCTATAGAGATAAAATAGTTTCTAGGGCTTTTATTTGTAATAAATGTAACAAAGTACAAACTACAAAAGGATACTCACACAATCCTGATTGCCAGATATGGAAATCTATTTGGCCTTGCATCTGTATACTACTGGATGATGGATGGTACCTAATTCAGAGTGTCCTCCATTGTTTAACAACTGTAGACCACACATGCATCTATCCATCAGCATTACATAAAATTATAGAATACTGCCCTTGGTTTACTACCTTACAGAAGCCATAACAATGGTGTGCTAGAAAAGGTGTGCTAGGCAAAGGTGTGCTAAGAAAAGGTGCACTAGCTGTACTCCTGTGACACTGTACTTGCCCTTCACCTGTTACTATTTGTCGTAACAGTCCTCCTGAGTTCCAGCATAAAGAAAGTGGAATGCAAATTTTCTCATAATGAACATTTTTTTTTTAAATCTGTACACATACAAACTGATATACTTGTCTGACATTGAGAGTTCTGCTGTAATTACTTATCTGCCTCCAGAGGAAATGACTACTACATTTGAAAGTTTGCTCAGTGCAATGTCTATATCTGCACCTATCTCGGACTGGTTTAGTAGCACTTTTTAAACACTTTGTGCTATGTGGAGATCATACTTAGAGTACCCTCTTTAGTTGGGCAACAGATGGATCATCTTCTTGAGAACTTCCCCATGACAAATCTTAATAATTCAGCTACATTTTTATACCCAAGGAGTAAATACCTCTTGCTGACACATGCTGTGATATCACCTTGCTGGGATGAGAGAATGTACCTGTCACAGATCATTATTCTCCAGTTCCTTTTTGGGATTTGGGCAGTTTGGATCTTGATGCTGCTGTGTTATTTACAAAGTTACTATACTCAATAGTTAAAATGCATAAACCTTCATACAGGACACACGCAACCGATAACATTTATTATCAGGAGAATATCCGAAAGGATCCACATAACAGATACATTTATTATCAGCAGAATATCACACAAGACCCACACAGCAGATACATTTATTATCAGTAGAATATGACATAAGACCCACACAGCAGATACATTTATTAACAGTAGAATATCACATAAGACACACACAGCAGATACATTTATTTGGCTGCGCAGCATTAAAGCTTGCAGCAAGTGTTAGTGCATCCACCGATAGAAGGGAATGCTGAATGCTAAGACATCACATGCTGGGTATAATGAAAGCTGGATAGTGTAGTTACTAGCAGGAAGGTCACCGGCTCTCACTCTTAGGAGAAATACTTGGAGGTTAGATACCACCCGTCATGTCCTTGAACATACAGCCAGCTTGCTCATCTTATATACACTAAGCCCGCAAGACCCAAGGGTATGAAGCCAGATCTGTGACATAGAGGGATGTAAGCATGACTACACCACATATTTCTTGAGCTTGAATAGCAGCTCTGGCACTTGGTAGAGCTGTCTGGGTAGGATAGGAGTGAGCAACCTCTCCCAGCTCATCAGCTCATCCATTCGGGGGCTCTGGCTCACTACAATGCTGACATTTTATGGGAACACTAGGTGTTATCCAGTCTTTCTCTCTCTCTAGCTGCCAAAGATAATGACTCCACTGCTTCCACAACCTCTTTCTAGATTACCCTTCTTTTGGAGAAGAATGACATCTCATGGTGTTATTTATCAGTTCACCAGAGCTACCGAGAGTTTGGCCAGAGAATAGGTGTGATCCAAAGTAAAACCCTTCGGTCCGCTGTTTCCTTCTGCATATAATATTGTTTTTGCACTTCATGAACAGCTTCATTGTCCTATTGTTGTATTTTTACTGTTTACTGCATTTTTTACTTCTTCTGTATTTTTATTGTACTGTTCAGTCTTCTGCTGCACCTTTTTAGGTAAAAGTTACTGTTGCCTTCATCTATCACTGTTGCTTTTATTTCGCTCGCACTATTTACTAATTATTTAACATAGGCTAGATTCAGATCTACTGAATCTAGATGTGTTTTGTTACCCTTGAACACTGAAACCAGCCAGCTTACATTAAGAGCCCCCCCCCCACACCTTGTGGCAGAAGCATGTAGCAGGGACTTTTCTGAGTTGGAGTTTGCTAGGAGAAGGCTCTGTGTGGGCTTCTGTAATTGGTAGTTGGTTAATTCAATTTGAAACTCAATGGTATTTAAGCCTTGTGTTTGCGTGGGCTGGCAAGACTCACACCATTGCTCACTAATGCACAGTTGTGGATATTCTTGGGGGTTATAGAATCAAAGTATATACACATACAATTCTCCCTTAGTTGAGGTTGGGGTTCAGACACAGGTTTTGTGCAGTTGTGCTTCACTGCCAGGTGTATGCTGAGCCTCTGTGGTATCACCTGTAGTCCAACTCACTAGCTCTCGCAGAGTAGTCATTTACAGTACCCCAACTGGTCATTCCCTGCTACTGACCACACCATTACACCTAGCACTATGAATGGATGATTTCCCACCATTTCTCCACCAACCTGGTCAAACTAGGCATCCTGAGGCAATGTAGCATTGCCTCATGTACACTGGCAACCCACTTCTCCTAATGCACACAAATTCCACATGCGAGAGGTGTGTCCATATTAAAAACTTAGAATCCAGGCTCTATTGCTCACGAGTCAATATATCTGACACAAAGCAGGTTGTCAGCCCACACACCTCGCCTCCAGCACCAATCACACAAACAACACATAAGCCTACAAATGCGGAGGTCTTCTCAAAAAGCCTACCTAAAGATCAGGGACCTCCCAAATACTAGTGCACTTCACATGACATGCTCGCAGTTGAACACAGTACACATAAACACACACACACACACCAGTGTCTTACCAGTTAATGTCCTAAAGCAAGACACAAACACCAATATCTTAGTCATAAGTGATTCCATTGTGAGACACACAGATGACCCGCTCACCAGGTTGGATAAGGAAAAGGTTAGGATTAGCTGCCTGTCAGGTGCCAGGATCAGCAACATCACACATGCACTCAAGTGTCTCAACAACAGGTATGTTATGACTCCATTATAGTCCATGTTGGTGTGAATGACTTGAGACATACCTTACTGGACTATATGAAGTGAGACATGACTGAGCTCTCTGATTATGTGTCCCAGGTAGGTATGTCCCTAGCCTTAAGCAGCATATTACCCTTGCATAGGATGATGCCATAATACAAACAAATAAATGATTGACTTCAGTAACTGGCTTAGGTTCTGGTGTCATTCTAAGGGGATCTAGTAACTGTCAGCCTGGGATGATATGATTGATAGATCTTGATGCGTTGGCAGAGATGGTCTTCACCTGTCACCCATGGATTTTTGGTTACTGGCTAAGGCTTTTGCCTTTCCCATAGTGCCTTTTTTAGGCAAAGTTACAATAACAAAATTACCAATGTAAAAATATCCTCAAAAAACCCTCAAGCGTATGATGTTAAGTGCTAGAAGTCTAAATCTGAAGCTGCACTCTCTGGAAGCAGTCCTCACTTTAGAAGATGCTGACATCTGTGCAGTCAGACAGACTTTGTTTAAGGCTGCAGAAAGTACCCCGGTCATACCGGGTTATAATGCCTTCCACATGTTTAGACCGCTAAATGAGAGTCAGACAATTAAAGGAGGTGGAGTATCAATATTCATCAAAGATAAATACACCTCTAGATTGGTTAAACAGAAAAATTCCCTTGAACTACTCCAGGTAAAATGGAATGTAGGCAAGACCCTACTCCAACTTATTGCTAGCTGTTTTACCCCCTCTATGATTCAGGATACCTACACTGCCTATCTGGACTTACTTGAGTCACTCAATTTGTAGCCAAACACCTTAGTTATGACACACTTCAATCACCAATCCATAGATTTGGCAAACTACTCCTGTACTAATGCACTCGCCCAAAGGTTCTTGAACTCCATTAACTCCAATGCCCCTGGACCCATTAGTTGACACCACCACAAGGGGCTCAAACATTCTGGACCTGGTGCTCACAAACATGGGAGACTGTTGCACCACCCCAGATATGCGACCCTCCCTGGTGATGTCTGATCATAAGTCAGTCTCATTAGAAGTAACAATAGCATCTGACCCACCCTCAGCAGAAACTAGACTAAAAAACTTCTCCAAAGCCAATTACAACTTACTATGAGATGGCATTAATAGCTTTAGAGCTCCTGCCCCCTCTGATGACAAGGAACCTATACTGGGATATACACCAATGCTCTGTACAAACATCTATACAATTGCATTGATGCAGCAGTACCAGACAGGGTCAAAGCAAGATCTTCAAAAAGGAAACACATGCCTTGTGGACATCCACCATTAACAGACTATACAACAGGAGAAAAAATGCTGTCTAAGTGCAGGAAGGAACAGTCCTACAACTGGAAGCACTCCTACTCTGCTTAAATAAGCAGTAAGACACCTTGTAAAGCAATCTAAAGCTAACTATAAATCAAAGTTAGCCTCCCTTGCGAAAGGCGACCACAAGGCATTCTTTAGCTGTATCTGTAACCTTAAAGAAAAAACTCAGATTTGCGCAGAACTTGTTGTTAGTGGGTCCACATATACTGAACCCATGGAAATAGCCAACCTGCTGGAATATAGGTTTAGTGAGAATTTCTCTCCCCTATCCCCTCACCTGTTCCCAACCTATAATCTGTAAGGAGCAGGTCTTAAATGCCCTTTCCAAAGCCAAAAACACAGCTCCTGTGGCATCTGAAAACATCCACAGCTGTGTTTTCAATGGATTAAAACAGGAATTAGCTGCACCATTGGGCAGTCTTTTTGCCCACAGCCTAAACACTGGTTATGTCCCTGTGGAATGGAAAATTGCTATTGTCCTCTCTTTGAATAAAGGGGGTACATCCACGAAACCTGGGAACTATAGGCCTATAAGCCTGACTAGCCTTTTCTGCAAGGCCATGTAGATAATCATCATGGAGCTTATCAACAAAGATATAGAAGACCTCCATGCACTTGACCCTACAATGTTTGGTTTCATTAAAGGGAGATCATGCCTATTGAACTTGGTGGACTTCTTTGAGACAGTCACCAAAGCCCTGGATAGAGGTAGATCTGTGTACAGATGACTGCAAGCTAAGAGCAGTTATAGAGCCCCTTGCAATATCAACATACTACAGGACGGTCTTACACAGACCAATGATTGGTGCCAAAGTCATGGACTCATACTAAATTCAAAGAAATGTATTATCCTATTTGACAAGGGAGATGTCCCGGCAGGTTACCACATTAATAACAACAACTTAAACTCTCAATCTGTGGTGAGAGATTTGGGCACACAGGTTGACAGCAACCTCTCCTTTGACCACCATGTCTCTACAGTGGTAAGAAGGGCTTTCTACATTTCCCATCTTGTAAGTAAGGGCTGCACCTCCAGAAATAAAGAGGTTATAACCCCCCTGTACTCTTCCCTCATCAGGCCAATAATAGAGTGCAATGCTCCCTTTGGGATGTACCTTACCAGACACCTACAGCAATTGGTGAGACCCCAAAAAGTTTCTTACAAAGAAAATTCAAAGCCTCCAACACATGTCATATGTTGATGGACTGAAATCTTGGTCTCTGTACTCTGTGTCATACAGACTACTCAGAGGAGGTCTGCGCCTTGCTTTTAAGGCAATCTCCGATCTTGCTTTAATGGAAGTGCTGCACATTCACAAGTCAAATGGTACTCGCTGCATTTGCTATAAGGATCTTAACCTAGTATGCGACATCAATAGGACTTGCTGGAGAGACAGATTCATTTCCCAAAGTTTACCTCTCCTCTGGAATAAACTTCCTATTCAGGTGAAGCAAAGCCCTTCATCAAACCTATTTAAGCGTAATTTGGATGATTGGATGGGAAACTGTAAATTCACCCCGGGTGTCTCATTTGCATCCCTCCTGGACAAGGGTAGTAGGTGTCAATTTAACACTGGTTCAACCATTGACATTCTAGGGAGATGGGTTGGAAATTGGCTAGACTTGTAAGGGGCCCAAGGCCATTAACCCAGTAACCTCCTATGAACTGGTTAGAGATTCTTCTTTCTCTGCAGAAAAGGCTCACTCAAAACACTAAGAAGAAGGAAGGGGATTCACAGGTCATCTCACTTCTGAAGCTTAGACTTACAGGTGCAGTCTTTGCTGCCTGAAAGCACCAGGCACTGGCTATATGACCATCAAGAAGGGAGCAATGATGTTCAGGACATTAGGGGAATGACATGCCATACTGTATATGCACCTTGAGACACATTTCTTCACTTCTTCAGCCCATAGACCTCAGCACTTTGCTGTGCTTCTAGTAGCAATGAGTAAAGAACCTAGACAAGTTTTGTGGCATGAGAGTTCTCCACTCTGCTGTGCAATGGTACAGGTCCTTAACTGTTTGATTTATCTGTCCATTTCTAGTTCCTCCTTGAAAATAAGACAATAAGTATACTTGCAGAGCTCCTTCATATTGGGCCAAAGACTGTATGAAAAAGACAAGAAATTTGGTTTCTTCATTTGGGCTCCAAATTATCCACTGCATGATTGTGCTGTGACAGAGGTCCAAGAGCAGTACTTGTTTGTCTGCAATAGATGGTCAGACTTTCACAGCACAGCAGTCCGAATTTTTATTTATAGTTTCATAGGTTCATAGGTCAATACTTGGTGGTTGATCCAGAGAAACATTAGTAGCCTAACCACATTAGCCCAAATTGTAGGTACCCATTGGCATGATTAATTTATACCTATTTTGAACCTTTTCAATGGAGGCTTGAGGGACCAGACCTAGGATGAATTTATGATTACTCATCCATTTATCCAGATTATGCTTAAAGAAGGTCAGGGACTTGTTATGCTTTATATTAAAATGAAGTCTATTTCATAAAAATGGATTGCTGTTAGCCTGTTAGCATCACCAGTTTCCATTGGCTGTTTACTTGTTTTTGCCTGTTTTATTTACTGCTGCATTGCATAGCTTTGCACTTGTCTGTGCTGAATTGCAATGTGCTTTGCACACTTCAAGATCACACTAATCCACACAATACAGTAGCCACTGGGCACCTGTTCAATTCATCCTGCTCCAGGAAACCTCCAATCTCACCCCTTAAATAGCTGTGATAAGAGCAGCAGCAGTTCACAAGTCAGAGCAATTAAGTGGGGTCTCTGAACTTGGCACTTAAACATCTTATTTAGCTGTGCAAAGTACAACAGCTCACAAGTAAGTAAAAATAACCATAGCACATGTACTTGTAGTTAATTACAATACTAGATCACGCTTGACTTATCGTGACAAATGCTTGATACTAGTGCTGGTGTTTGCACCGCATTTTAATTAGAAATGCACTATCACATTAGAATTGTAATGTGTTTGCAGTGCTTTGTGACATCCATTTAGCACTTTTAAATTGTTGCACTCTTACTTGCAAAGTTGTGTGGCACCTGTGACTACCCTAATACTTCCTACCACTTTAGAATTGTTTTACTGCATTTACTGCTGTTGTGGTAGCTGTGCATGTGTTCTGTGTCAGTTTTGCCTGTGGTGGTACTGGTTTACTTTTGAATTATTGTGCTGTGCTTGTTGGTCCGGTGACTCCATCCTTATATGCGGCATCATTTCTGCCTTATTGTATCACTTTTAAATTGTAGTACTCTGCTAGTCTCATGGCACCCATCCCTGTATCCTGTGGTGTATTTGCCTTTATTCCTTGTGTTAGTTTTGCATGCTGCACATTTTATTTTACACCGGTGGTTTACTACTTCTCATTGCTATTCTAGTTACTTTCACCCCCCACATCCCCATACCCCCCTTCTGACTGCTAGTAGCCCATCACCTCCCTTCATTCTTCTCATTTTCTTCTCCGTACAATGTTTACAAATCTCCTGTCCAGATTCTTTTTTTGGCTAGTCCATGAGTTTTCCAGTTTTCTGGCTATTACACTACCAATTTCTGTTGCTATTACTCTTATTGCCCACATTTCATTTTCCTTTCAGCCTCCATCTTCATTCCCTGTATCCCACATGCAAAATTTCCAGAGTTTTTTCCATCTTTCCCTTGCATCCTCTTCCAGATCACAGAACATCTGTCTAGATCTTTTGTGCCCAGGTATACAACCAGAACATAGGTTTCATGCTGCCTCTTCTGACATGCCTCTCCATTATCGTGACTCTGTTTTCCTCCCCTCTTCATATAATCTTTCAGAGTGAGATGCCATCTGTGTAACACTCTTAATATCTAATCTCCTCCATGCATTTTCTGCATCTCTGATGTTATTTTGAGAGCTTTTCAACATTCATCTTCCCTAGGTTGCCACCATTTTTCTTTCTCCCATCCTTTCCTTATCTTTCTCTGTTTTGCTGCTTTCTCCACTTTTTCTCTCAGGTCTACATAAATCATTCTGCTTTTACCTTCCTCCTGTTTCTTCCCACTTCCTCTATTGAGCTCTCCTCTCTTTCTCTCTTTTCTTGGGAATTTCCTTCCTCCTTCTTTTCCAACCATTTATTTTTCATCTGTTTATGTATTAATTCCTTTAGGGTCTTGGATACTGTCTGCCCTCTTGCCCCTTCCTTGTTAAGTCCCATTATCTTCCTATCCCATTTGCTTATATTTTTCTACTTGTTTTTCCCTATAAAAGTGCCCAATCCTATTTCCTCCCAAACATCTCTTTCTTTTCCTTATCCCTAGTCATGTCGGCCCATCTCTTTAGTGCCTCCTCATTCAATCTTTTATATTTTTCCCACAATCCTATATGTCCTGTCTCATCTTGGCTTCTGGTCTCCTGCTTGCTATCTAGCCACCTAAGTAGGTTATATCTCAAGGCCTGTATGGGTATGTGGAAGCCTCCAGCCTAATTTCTTCTTACTCAGTCTTAGCGTGTTTTTGAGACCCTTCTCCATTTCCCTTTCCCTTTTTCTATCCACCCTTCCAAGTCCTTCTGTAATTTTAGTACTTCAGTGTCCATTGGGTCAACTATCAGATTATTTGCTACATGTGCTATAATTGGGAGAATCATCATTTTAATCATATTGATTCTAGCCAGCTCTGGGTGGGTATGTTTTATGCCACTCTTGGGGGATGATAGCAAGAAAAAAAATGTGCTGCGTTTGATGTTGGACAGAGATCCAAATAGATCAGGGAATGGTTGGCCCCAGTCGGTGAATTGTCTTGAGCCACTCCTTGACTGAGAGACCACTCATGAGGCATCAGGATGGTTCTGCTGAACCTGTCTACAATGCAGCTGGAATTCCCAGGAACATGTTATTGATATCAGAAAAAAGTGAGAGCCCACTTCCCATTGTCATACTCTCATTGCTTCCCAACATAAGAGGCAGGACCTGGTCCCTGCTACTAGATGATGTACTATACCACCATTGTGTTGTCAGTCTAAATGCAAAGCACACCTAAAGGAAGGTATTTGTGAAATTTCAGTGTTTCAGTGTTTCAATATGTTCAGACTCTGAGCCTATTTTAGACATTCAAAGAGTATTCTTCCTTTTAATTTTGTGTAAAAAAAAACTGTCAACCAAGTATCAAGCCTAGACTTAAAAAAAAAAATGAAACAATACTTTTTTCAGTCTCCTGGGGAAATGTTTCTACCATCTACCTGCTCTACTGTGGAATGAAGAGGAAAGGCAACTTGTTTTTGGTGGTTTACTATCAAAAGCTTACACCTGCAATGTTTGAAAATGTAATTCTGAACGTAAGTATTCAACATTTCAAAGTGAGCAAAACAATAAATGTGAAGTCACTACAGTGAATGCACACTAGCATTCACTGTTGTGGATTCAACATTTTGAATGCAGATCGCACTATAGTGGGAATCAGGAAATGTACCCATGTCCTCACTGTAGTACGATCTCTGAGTTTGTATATATATATATATATATATATATATATATATATATATATATATATATATATATATATATATATATATAAAAGCAGGGGGTGTGGGGGGTGCGGGGGGGGGGCTTGCCCACCTGCAAAACATTCGTAGCTCATGACCGGAAGTGTGGTATTTTTGGTAAAGTCGACATTCCTGAGTTGTCGAATTTCCTTAAATACCTTGTTCGGTCATGTTCCTGCTCATGTATTTGATTTTAGACATTTTGGGTCGGAAACATGAACAGTTGCACATTGCAGGTGCGGGATTTTGATAGTAAGCCGTTTTTGGTCTGGAGACTTTCACTGATTTATTTGAGATTCTAGTCTTAATCAAAGAATTACTAAAGTGAATTCCAAGAATAGCTCCAAAAAGTCATAATGTTTACTCTTAACATATTAAAATAGGTCCCCTTTCTCCCTTAACAGCCTGTAATAGATGGCGAACAAGGAAATGTTCTTACATCTTTCCACATATTCTATATGCCTAATTAACCGAATATATCTCATAAAAGTTCTCTGTACTCTTTCCAGCCTATTCACAGGCTATTGATTATGAATGCCAACAGATGTACAATTTTCAGTCTATGATCTTATTATAGCTTTGCAGATAGCAATTGTTCTTAATATAAGTTTTAACTGAAAATGACATATTCTTATAATGTCCTGGAGATGAGAATGGTATAAGAAATTATCAATAGTTATGACCAAATCCTTATCATGATCAACCTCTTGCAAGATTTTATCATTGATTACAAAAGGTTAGTATTTGTTTTGCTTACCAAAATGAACAACTTTAGGCATACTGCCATTGAAAGGCATATTACATATTACATACTTATGGAGCTACTCAAAGCCATTTATAACACCTGCATGCTTGTTTAGTTTCTCATGTCTGAGTGTATTAAATCTTGAGGAGGTGATCTCATTATCCTTCATTTCTTTTTTAACTAGGTTTTGGTAGCTATGACTACATCAGGAGTGTATGTGGCAAGGTAGGCATGGATGTCATGGAATTTACTGCACATACTTATTAGGTTCATATTTAGTAAGGTGAGTTTGGTTTTATTTTTTGTTGAGAGGTGTTGGGTGACTGGTTTGTTTTGGGGATGGAAGTGATGGTTTTATGAATAGTGGGACCTGGGTGGTGGTGAATATCTCCACTAATTATTTGAATTGATAGTTTACAGAGAGAAGAGTGTGGCCATTTATATTTTGGTCTTGATTTAGTATCTGATCATAAATTTGGATGCTTAGTTTTAAGGTATTTATAGATAAATAAATCATATGAGGTTTGTTTGTAGAGATGGGGGTGCTATGGAGAGACACAAGGTGGGTAAATGCTGATATTTTTTGTGAGGACTGGTTGAAGTCATGCATTTGAAGGATATGTATTTGATAATCAGTTATAAAGGCTAGTAGAGTTAGGAGTAGAATAATCTTAATTGGGGCATCTTATTGAACTTGGGTTTTATCTTTGATACAAATTAGGATTTAAAAAAGAAGTTAGGAGGGTACTGGGTTGGTTGTAGAAATGTAATGTAATAGTTATAGGGGTCAAGGAGTAGGACAGTTTGACAGAGATAGTTGGGTGGTAAACTAGAGTGGGTGTTACTACTGGGAGTTATTTTATTGTTTTTTTCTGGAGAAGACCAATGGTATTGGTCGGTGGTGCTATGGAAGTATAAATGTAAAGTAATGAGGGATGATGGGAACTGGGGGTAGGGTAGGGGAATGGAGTGAGCCAGAGTGTTGGCAAGGGTGAAAGAAGAAGGTTGAAAATGCAGGTTGGCAAAGATGCAGAGAAAGAACAATCGGTGACTGGACTTAAACAGCAACAGATCTGCTGAGAGAGATAAGTAGAAGCAACAATGCAGTTTAAAAAGCCTCTATGCCAGCAGATGAAACTCTTGATTTTGTTGGTGTAGGACACAGTTTTATTAGGAGAGTTAGTCCAATATCAGATAATCTTGATTAATAGTGATATACAACAGTAAGAACTACACTTGACTATTTGAACAATTGTGCAATGGTAAGGAGGTTTCTATGGACTTTGAATTGTAAAGTCCAAAGGCTACCTCCAAGGATCAGCAAAACAATGAGAAAAAGTAAGCCAAAATGCAGGACTGCAGCTCAGAAAAATAAAATACTGTCTCAGAACTGAAAGTGGTTACACAAGTGTCTGGGGCAAAGGAGAAATAAACGTAAGGAAGGGAGACAGTGAGCCAAACAAGGACGATCCATCATAGGGGCTTTAGTAATTGACACCTTGAAGTTATCCACAAAATTGCACAAGCAGAGCAAGGCAAGACATCTCATTGAAGTGCCTATTCCTGCTGCACACACTGTTCTATCAGTTGCATTATATAAGAGACAAATGAAGAGGACCGAAATAGTGTGCATGGTATTCAAGGACACTTCTATCTACGTTCTTGAATGTGATGTAGATAGCTTTTTTTGAGAGTCTAACACTTGCTTAGCTAGAGCACTCTGAAAATCATTCATATATGTGAAGTAGTACAAGGATCCAACTTCAAAGGTACCCAAATCCTACACCTACTTCCCTAATCTGTCCATTGCCTGTGACTCCATGTTGGGTAGATGGACAGTAGCAGTATACTTTGTCAGCTAATTTTTTGTGGTAGCTGACACAATAATGCAATCCCCCACAGGTCCTTTTGCTCAATATTTCCTGTCCTTGGGTGTGCCTCAGGAGTTCGTTTGGTTTCTGAGGGACGGACCCAAAGGCACTGGGTTCCTGCCATGATCTTTTCATAGAGAGTTTCATAAGACAGTCTGCCAGAGGAAGTAATCAAACAGTACAGGGTGTTAAACCACAGGCCTCAAAAAGTACCTTATCATCCTTAGAGGGAGGGTCTGTTGACCAATTTCCACTTTGGTGCATTAATTCTATTACATCACCAAAGATGACTTTTTCCGGAGAGTTTTGTTAGGAGCTGTATTGATCATTCAAGTCTGAATCTGATGTGACAGATCCTGCTGGGGAGGCTATGTGCCTCCTTTTACATGTCCTCTTTCTTGGAACATCATATGGTGGGGGATCTGAGTCCTCAGAGGATGGAGTCTGCACTTCGGCTGATGTTTAGAAACCTACAGCTCAACTCTGAACTGCACATATATGATGAGGCTGAAGGGCAAAAGGAAGAGTGTCTGTGGTGGGAGGACACACAAGGGGAACTTGCAATTCAGTTCTCGGAGGAGAAGCTATTATCCTTCCCATGACCATGATGGGTGATGTGACTTCTTGTGGGTCTGGGAATCCTCAATCACCCTTAGACACCATCCCTCCTGAAGAAAGGGCAGCTTTCAATGAAGGAGAAGGAAGCACCAGCCATGACAGGGTGGATGGCCTCAAGGGGAGGATCAGCACTTATGCATTGATGGACAAAGTCTCCAACACTGTGAAAGGAACATACTGAGATAGCTCCAAAGACTGCACCAAGGACTTGACATTTTATCAAAGGGACTGAACCCCACCCAGCTCCGAGGCTCTCAGATTTGAATGTAACAGTTATGGATTTCATACTTTGGATGCCAAGGCTACAAGCTATAGGCAATGTATTAGCTCAAATACCACCTGATCCAAACTATAGACCTGTGATGGAGCAAAATTAGGGGCTGCAGGACCTACCCATTCCAACCTTAACATCAAGGTGAAAGAGAAGACATCCATTTCAACGTTTGCCTTCAGAAAAGCTCTGGTCAAGCGGTCCAACTCAATGTCTGCCACTCTTCTGAAAGACTTGCATGGCCTAAATGAAGAAACCAAATGTTTCAGGAAGGCTGTAAGGTCAGCTCTTACTAAAAGGACATTCAACTCAAGAATGTTTTCAGGCATTTTGTCTAAAACAGCTACAGGGTCTGCAATAAGTTGGATCAAAGCTGTAGGAGTATGATCTAGGCTTTGGGAAGTATCTTTTCTTGCAGCATTTGGAACTAACGTCAATATCTAAACATTAACTTTTCTCCAGGATATGTCTTCTCTTATAACTTTCAGAGCTGACATCAAAGTCACAATTCTGGCTTTTCTCATTCTCAAATCCACTCTGTCCTTTTCTTTCTTTCCATGGGGTTTAGTTTTGCTCTTCAAAGCTCTGAATCACTCTGCCTCAGAGTCTGGAGGAAGGATCCCTTTGATTGCCAACTTGTTTTGACAGTCAGAGAGAACTCTCTGATCAAAAGACTTGCAGACATCACAACTAGCTGCAAAATGATCAACTCTCAAATGATATACACAGAGACTATGATCATCTTGTGGGGGGATTTTATGGCCACAGTCAAGAAAACATCTTTGCCCTTTCCTTCTTGTTCCTGTCCATGACAAAGTTGATCAGAAATTATAAGTAGAAAACATTCATTAATCCACAACTACATCCACAGCAGAAAACACAGTAAAAACAGTATGTAAATATCTGATATAAAGTGAGGAAAGAAGGCCTAATGGCTGGAATGGGGAGCTCAAAGTGATTATATGTCTAGATAATAAGTTAAAACGATCCAAAACACACTATAAACAATAACATCAGCTAATATTATCAAAACACAGCAGAATAATTCTGAAAAAGAGATAATGTAGCAGTTAGCTTCACTGCTATGGGATCACATCCAGAAGTTTTGGTGCTAGTAAGATCTAAAGGGAGATTCTCTGGTGTACACAAATGCAATGTTGGAGGGAAAAACTTACAGGAGCTTGAAGGTGGAACAGTAGTTTTGCCGACTTAGGTCTGATAAGTGGCCTAAAGACCCATCAGTTAGATCAGACAGACAGAATGAATAGGATCTGGCACTATCTCCTCTATGGTCATCTCAACATCAGCATGCACTCATCTGTGTACATCAGGAACACCAACTGTATTCCTACCCTTCCAGTTCTGATAACTTTTTCCTCACATCAATTGCTAGCTCTTCTGTGACTGGCATGAAGAGCCCTGGGGAGAGAGGGCACCCCAATGTGGTCCCCCTCCCTACTTTTGCCATCCTGAAAACTCCTCCATTTATGATTACTTCAATTTATGGTCTATGATACATTGCTTTTATCACTTTTGTAAACTTTTACCCCATTTGTTTTCTTTTGGAGTATCTCCCAGAGGAATTTTCATATTGCTGTTTCTAAGGCCTTTTGCCGGTCAAAAAAGACCATCCTGTCTGTATTCCTCTCTTTTGCTCTTCCCTGTTCATAAAGTCCATTAGGACTCACCAATTAAATTCTGCCCTCCTTCATTTCACAAAGCCATTCTGCCCCTCCTATGTTATTGTTGGCAGAATCTTATCCAGTCTTCTTTCTAGCAATTTTGTCATCACTTTGATGTCTGTGTTTATTAAGAAGATTGGGCTGTAATCCCTTACCTCCATCATGTCTCCCTTTCCTTCTTTTGAGATCACAACCCCCTTGACTGTTTTCATTGTATCTATTATTTCCCTTATTTAACGTATCCTTTCATACTCCTTCTTTATGTCCGTATTGCTTCTCTGTCTCACTTATGCAACTCTGCTGGGTAATATGGGCCTCCTACCTTCCTATCTTTTATTGCCATCACTGCCTGTTTAACCTCCTACATCATGATATTTGCATTCAGTTTCTGACCCAATGATACAAGTACAAACAGTGTTCAGACTTATAGATGGATTCCCAGTGGGAGTGGGTATGCATCAGGGTTCAGCTGTGAGCCCACTGTTGTTAATATTGGTGATGGACTATATTAACAAACAGGTCAGACAGGACAAATCAAGAAAGCTGCTGTATACGCATGATATAGCATTACAGACAGACTAAACAAAAATGTCAGCAAATGATAGGGGAATATTATGCAGAACTGGAGGCACTTGAGATGAAATTGAGAACAGATAAGACAGTTGCCATGGTAGCAAATGGGGGAAATCAGAAGAAGTTGAAAATTGAGATATTATGAAAAATAGTGGAATAGGTTAAAAGCTTCAAGTAACTGGGAGGAGAGGTTGAGGAGAAGGAAGGTCTGAATGAGGAGATCAAAGATGGAATCTGAGGGACTTCAGCCACACTGGCAAAGAGTTTCAGTGGTACTGTGTGACAGAAGAATGCCAAAGAAGCTGAAAAGCAAGGTGTTCAGTGGTGTGGTCAGTTCTACTGTATGGTATAGAAGCCTCAACAGGGAAGGCAGAACAGTTGATGAAGCTAGAGGTGATAGAGATGAAGTGCCTGAGATGGGTGGTAGGATGCGCACTGTGGGCTATATGAAGTAATGAGGATATCAGAGCAGTAGCCCAAGTATCTCCTATAGCAAAATGGTCAAAGAGAATAGATTACAGTTGTTTGGTCATGTGGAGTAAAGCAGAAGACAATCTGGTCAAGAAGATTTAGGACAGACTGGAAGAAGGCATTAGAAAATGTGGGAAAACATATGGCTGGAGTGTGTATAAGGATCCCCTTCTATTTCTGATATATTTGTTGGTAGTATTCCCTTAAAGTCTTTTCTAACCCAGCTATCCTTCTGTAAGATGTCTCCTTTTCCCCCCAGTGTATGGTACCTGTCTCTCAACTTATCCTTTTTTATACTTCCTCTATAAATGTGTCCCCTGTTCCTTCCCATGTATCCATCAGCAGAGCTGGATCCAGAACAAGGCAACCTAGGGGCCTAGGGACCACTGGATGGGGGGTGGGGCTGGATAATAAAATATATTCAAAAATTAAAGTAATCTGTCACTTCAGCAATTGGAGATCTGGCTATACGCACCATAGCAAGTTTATGTTCAGCTGTTACAAAGCATGCATGTATGTTCCTGTTGAGATAAAGTGCAGAATATCTGAGTTTTTGCTTGATCAGAGTGGATTTTAATTTATTTATTTATTTGCCATTTGTTAACTGGATTGGTCTGGCCAGGCAGATGTCCTTTTTCAGCAGAGACCCACGGAGAAAAGCTCCATTACAGCAAATAATTTTTACAATCAATAAAGTATTTACACATGCAATCAATAATGCATTTAAACATACAATCACGGGGAGATACATACAACAAAAAAGAGAGTTTTTTTTTTTTACAATGTATGAAGAAGAGAAAAATTAAACATAGAAATATACTACTGTGTGCCTTATAAACACTGGATAAACAGTGAAAATCATACATTGGATGGGAAATTATTAATCTATACATAAGTGTAGTGAGATATACAGGTGTCAGAGAGAGAGATCCAGGCACAAAACAAAAGAAGAGGAGGGGTATAGAATGAAAGAGGAGGGAGAGACAGGAGGTGGAAGTATAGAGTGAAGATCAGAGTATAGTGGAAGGGAAAGGTCAAAGAGCAGGAGAGTTTTGAATACAGATAGGAAATAGGTATCAGTGCAAAACAGTGGCGGGAGGGAGAGTAGGCAGGGTTCAAAAAAAGGGGGCAGAGTAGGGAGGGTTCAAGTAGGGTCTTTACAGGGGAGAGTTACAGGAGTTAAGCCGATATTCCTCTATAGTGAGTTTGAAGTTATCTGGGTTTTGGATAGTTCTGATATGGACAGGAAGTTGGTTCCAAGAGAAGCTAACTGAGTGACTATATAGCATTTTTCTTATAGCTTTATTAGGTTTGGTGATTTGAAGGAGGTGCTGGTCAGAGCTATGAAGTTCCTGACTGTGGACATAAGGAGAGATGAGGGTTGCTAGCGATGGACAGGCTGTGGGTTGATGTAGGATAGTATGCGTCAGAAGGAGTTGAGGCAGAAGGAGTGGATTATGAAGTTCTAACCAATGGAGTTTTTGTAAGGAGAAGCAGTGATGTGAGCGATAGGGGAGATTAGTGGCAAATCTAGCAATTTTGTTGTAGGTAAGCTCGAGTTTGGTTGACAAATTTTTTTGAAGGTTAGTGAAGATTGGGGCGGCGTATAGTAGTGTAGGCAGTAGGTAGGCTTGAGTTACGGGACGATTTAGATTCTTTTGTTAAGAATTTTTTATTTCTGTATAGTAGTCCTATTTTTTTATGTGTTTTCTTGATGCAGTTATAGATGTGGATGTTGAATTACATTCCTCATCTATAAAACACCGAGAAGTTTAGTGTGAAATATGACCTTAATCGTAATGTTGTTTAGAGAAGAGACTGAGAAGGAGGTTTTGAGGTGTTGGGAAGACTTTAGGAGGAGCAGATGTCGTTTTGTTTTATTGGGGTTAAGTAGGAGTTGGTTAGTTGTGTGCCATTTTTCAACTGAGTGAAGGGTGTCTTGAGTGATTGTGAGTAGGTAGGGTAGACTGTCAGAGGTTGTGATGATGATAGAGTCGTTGGTGTATTGTATGAGTGTGGAGAGGAGGCATGATTGCTAGAGATTATTAGTAAAGCTGTTGAATAATAGTGAGCTCAGGATGGAACCTTGTGGCGCACCAGTTTGAACAGGGAGGAAAGATGAGGTTGCAGAGAGCCATTTGACTGATTGAGCTCTATTTGATAGGTATGAAGAGAACCAGGATAGAGTAGAGGTAGAGAGATTATAGTGGTAGAGCTTGGAGAGAAGGAGTTTGTGAAACACAGTTTCAAATGCTTTAGAAAGGTCTAGAAAGAGGCATGACACTAATTTGTTATTATTAAGAGATGTAGCGATAGAATTAGTTAAGGATAGAAGTGCTGTACTTGTGCTATGATATGGTCAGAAACCGTGTTATGTTGGAATGAAGAGATTTTCCTGAATGAGATATGAAATGAGCTCCTAGTGTACGCATTTTTCCAGAATCTTAGAGACAGGGGATAAAATCGAGATAGCCCTGAAACTGGAGGGGTCAGTGGAGTTGCCTCCTTTATCTAAGGGTATAATATAGGACTTTTTCCAGATATTAGGGACAAAATTTTCCTGAATTGATGTTTGATGAGGATGGAGACTGGATTAGCGATATAAAGGGCAGTGAGTTTGAGGTATAGAGGAGGCAGGTTGTCAGCAGAAGGGGAACAGGGTTTTAGTTTATAGAGTAGTGATCTGATGAGGGAGGTGGGGACAGGCTTGATAGAGAAAGGAGTTTTGTCATGAGGGGATGTGGGGAGTTAAGGCAGGTATCCTTGTTTGGTTTAATTAGGTTTTGTATGGAGTTAATGAAGAAGGAGTTCAGAAGAGTGGCAGTTTCGAGTGGAGAGCTGTTAGGGGATGAGTTAGGAGGAGATGGGTTCCCTGGGTGTAAGAGTTTGTTGATAGTATTCCAGAATTTTGGGAGGTTTGAGTGTGGGCTTCTTTGTGGGTCTAGAATAAAGGATTCTTTGTCAAGGGTGACACTTTTTTTGCAGTGTTCCATAGTTCCCTATAGTTTTCGAGATTAGAGGGTGTTTTGAGTTTATTCCAGAGTTTCCATGCATTGTCTCTCTTTTGCATGAGGGAAACAGCTTCTTTGCTTAACCAGGGAGCATAGCAGTATTTAACCCTAATCTTTCTGATAGGGGCAAGGGAGTTGAGGGTGTTAAGGAAGATGCTGTTAAACTGGGCAACTTTTTTGAGGGGGAGGTTGAATAGAAAATACCAATTTATAGTGGAAAGTATTTGGTTAAATAT